>NW_027107138.1:1044113-1050507 GCF_000696795.3 Halyomorpha halys | reverse complement strand
TTATTATACCACCTAATCATCGAAAAATAAACTTCTTAGAGGTGGATTTTTAAGTTCCAGGGGATTTCAATATGGTTTGATTAATATAGTGTTATGAGAAAACTGATGGGACTTAAATAAATAAAGAATTAATTATTATTTAGTATTATTAATAAGTACTCAATTACTATTAATTATGAATAGCATGATTATTATTTTTCAAATTGCTACAAAGATACGTACAAGTTATTACGATCCAATGTTTTTTAAACAAGGTTTAGATTATTTGAAAGTGAAACAATTGAGATCATTTCTAAGGATAACTGTGGACAAGCGTGGCGGGCATAAATCAAGGATATCTCTTTAGTAAGTGGGAGGTTCTCGGAACAAATATGTTCCCTGGACTGATTCCGAACCAATGGAAGGAAGCAGTGCTCTCCGATATGCCGAGGAAGATGGACAAGAAGTATATCAAACACTACCCCCCACCTCCTGTTTTGTCCACAGTCGGTTAGTATTCTATAAGAGTTCTTTTATTTCAAATATCTTAGCAATGGCTTTGAGTTGATTTGCTATGACCTATTAGATGCTAATTTCGCACATTGATATCTAGAAAGTTTTGGCATTCCGTCGGATGGCCCCCGAGTCCAGTCTCTGCCTCTTTTTCCCAAGATAATTAACAAGACGAAGGCGATTCCCTCCAATCTACCAGAACTTATTCCTATATCTCGTGAGTACTCTAAATTTTTCAAGTAATTGCCTTTACAGTGACACAGAGGGTTGGTTGCCTTTTTGATTATCGAGTAGGAACTACAAAGAACGAATTCTTAATTCCAACTTTCAACACTTGCTACAGATAGAAGAGCTTAACATATGCTAGAAAATCGATTCTCAAATATATGCTGTCTTTTCGTATTACAAATTCATTCGAGCTTAGGGTAATTGCAAAGATATTTGTTGACGTCGTTGATGAGTTTCTCACACTTTCTTACTTATTTTTAATAGCTAAGACCTTTTTTGAGTTTTGACCCAACAGTTTCATTACTTTATTGGTCTTTACTTTTAAATCAGAAATATATTACGAAATTCGAAAACCTAATTGTAGGGATATAGTCTTGGCTATGGTCAAGAAAGATACACAAAATACGCTCAACCTACACTAGCTTTCAATACCAGTTAAGAGCTTGAGATAGAAACCTGAATCTTGCTTATTCCTTTATAAATGAGGGGACAAGCTCGTTTTGGAGTTCCCCAAGCTGAATGTAAAAAGGAATGACAGTGTTTAAAATGTAATTTTATTTTAAGTTTATTTTTTAAAAATATGTTTATGGGAGCGAAATAGCTCAGTGAGTTAGGCGTTGTGTTACGAACTCCCAAGACCCGGAAACGAATCTAGTGCACCAGCCCCTCAATAAAGTGGATACTTTTAATTGGAGTAGTATCTAGCGGTTGCGCGTGGTCATGAAGAAATCACCTTCTTGCACAACCGTTCAAAAACATTAATTCCTTATAAAGTACTGAATCTCTAACCGTTCATGGGTTGTAGCGGTAAGGATTTTTATTTGTTTTTAAAAACTTTTTATTTGGTTATTATTTCATTAAAAATGGTGTGAATGTGCTCTCTGAGCCCTATTGCTATTGTCCATAAATATACGACAGAATGTAATATTATACAATAAAAAAAATAGAAGAAAAAACATTTATTAGTAATTAACGTTTTACTCCACATTATCAGGACTAAATGAGAACAAGATACAAAAATTATAAAGTATAATAAGACTTTAAGAATATGTGTAGAAAGTTATATAAAATGTGATATAAATAAAGGAGCGTAGTAAATTTTAAATATATATAAATTAAATGAATAATAATTAATAACAAGTACAATAATTAGTGATATGTAACAGTCACAGATACAGTAATGTATGATTCTAGAGTCATGAAAAGTGAAATAATAATTAATTGATGCAGTAAAAAATAGGATAAGTTAAGAAGAAAGAAATTGTCAGAAAGTAAATGAGGTTTATGGTGCAATAAAAAATTAAGGGGATATATGAATGGAAAAATAAAGGAAAATGGATAAACAAATGCCTAATTATGACGTATCGATGTGTCCATGTTGAAAATATTGCATAAATTCCACTTTGGGCTAACGTTGATTCCACGTTTTACGTTGTCTATGTTAACCAACCAGCCAACATATCGGGGTAAACACTAAAGTAACTATTATATTTCCTAAATCTCAATCGTACACGTTTACTTTGAGAAAAAAAATGCTTCAGTGTTTAAAAAAAAAAAACGATAAAATATTCTTCTAGTTGAATGATAAACTAACGTGAAATTTTAAACAACTAAAAAAATGAAATCACCTCACATTGGATAAAAATAATTTATGTCATTATTTAAATAAATATATATTGGTATATTGATCAAAGAATTCAATGAGCGCTCAAAAAAGTTTAGTTGTTGAAGAAGTAGATATTGACACGGATATTCAGGTCCATGGGCTGATCAACCACGGAGCAAAAATAGCAAATGCTACCAATGCCGTATTTCTGTAGGCCCTGGGTCTCGAGCAGAAAATGCTTGCTTTGTAAACTTTTGTAAGAAACCTGTCGACCGTTAACAGATATATTTGCTTCGAAGAAGTGATATCCTGAAAATATTTCAAAAAATAAAATATCAGGGAAAATCTTTTTGTAAACTATTGTATTTTTTAGTTATTATAAGTAGATTTTTGTAGTAGGATGATTTAGGGAGCGAGTTGAGTCGCCCTTTAGTAACCTCTTGTCTGCAGCATCGCCGGTTAGATTCTGGCTTGGGCGGGTTAACCTTTATTTCGAGGCGGAATTTGTAAGGAAATACTATTACTACACCTAGGGTTATGGAAGCCTTCTTCCACAACCCTAGGTGTAGTTATAATGTTATTTGCTGAGAATCACACTGGAGTACCAGATTCCCCCCCCCCCAATTAAGTGTATGCACTTAATGAGGCTGTGTGGACCCTGGGAGGCTCCCGAACCCAAAGAGTTAATTCACGGTTACAGTAACAGAATAAATAATTATCCGTCAGAGCTGGATTCGAACCCGAGTCAATAGCAAAGTACGCTACCTCTGACCCACACCGATCATAATGTTTATAAACCAATTTCAATTTTAAATGAATATCAGAAACATACTATAACATTTTAATTGATATAAAAAATATATTATTTAGCAATTTATAAATTTTAATGGAAATCGAAATAAATTTGAATTGTTATCAGTATTACCCACCGTTATTTACTGTTTAATAATAAGCCTTATTTCACCCGGAATTGATCTATTATCCCCGGTAAAGGATATTTAACAAATTAAATTGATAACTTTTCTGGACTAATTCATTATATAATCATCATAAAGGAATTATATATGAGAAACTACACCATATAATAAACCTAACACTATATATATATATTTAATTAAACCACACGGTGATTTTTAATTTTTTTTACTTCATATTGGAAAACAGTTTACCTGTGTTGATGATGTCATGTGATGGTACTAATTTTTGTATTTGCAATTTCCATGCATAGTTGGTTTGAAATGTTTCTTGTCATGGTGTCCCGATGTTTTAATTAGTTCTGTCACTAGTCCGACCGATTTGAACAACAAGGTGTTTTAAATATGAATTGTAATGTTTCTGAAGAAAATATGTCAAACTTTGCTGGGTAATAAGAAAAAAAAATCCTGAGTATTTTATATTATTTATAAAACTTATTATATAAGTTTTTTCTTAAAAAAAAATATTCTCCTCCTTTTTTCGCGCGTCGGGTCAAAATTGTGTCCGTTATAAATTAGTGCTAATTTCCGATCTACGATAAGAAGTTAGAAGAGAGAGAGAGAGAGATTTTATTTATTTTTATGTACTGTTTTTCATTGATTTTTATTGTTACGTTATTTTATTTGAATATGAATGTGACCAGTTATCACTATTACTCATATGCCCAACAACTTTGGCAGATTGGAATATTAAAAAATAAAAATTTTTTAATTAAAAAAAAATTGCTTGTACTGATTAAGTATTTGCAAATACACAAGTTACGACTGCCTTTGTATTAAACTTTTCGTTCATATTCATTTCGTAAGGATAACCCGACCCAGGATAATGAATAAGAAGTATTTATTTGATGCACCACGATTTATCCAACTGGTACGGATATGCGGCAAGCGAAGGAACCACCACTGCCCTAATTTGAGTGTATGTGGAGTGATTATTCATTTTGCTTAAAAGTCACCTCCAGGATAGGTAAGATAAATTATAGTTAATAGGCAAAATAGGAGGGTGTTACTATTGAATCGAATCTTCCATGGACTCTTTTAACTCCAACTCAAACTGGGCTTAGACGAAGTGCTAGAAGAATAGTTTGTTCATTGTAACCGCTTTGGAGGCTCCAAAAACAGAGCCGGTATCAAGGATGAAGCGAAACGTCATGCTCACATGATACCAATAGCTGTAGCTAAAACTCATATCATTTTTCAATCTGATCTGAGAATTTGAGGATACGTCCAAGTAAAATAGTGGACTTCCCTTGGTATAAGGTTGAATGAAACGTAATATTGTGAAAGGATAGCCAATGAATGGGAGACTAGTTCGAAAGTAAGTCCTCGGTGAAATACTATTGCAACCCAGTTGCGTCTCGAGATTTTCTTCTTACCGGGCATGGAGAAAACCTAAGTATCTTGGTCACGTACTGTACTACTTATAATCTCCTAATCGATAGTAAAATACATTATATAGGAGGAAAGAGATGCATCAGTATTGTCTAGATTTCCTTTACCAATAGCGGTACAACGTAAGCTGGAGCCATACCTTGTAGACTGCCGTGCCAGGATGATAATGGAAGTGATGATGTCGATAAGAAGAAAATCAAGACTTCAATTGGTAAAGAGAAAATTTAAAATGGGCACACAATCCGAAAACTCATATAGCCGAAATGTTAGGAAGGGGGGAAATATGATATAGCATTACCGTCGACTAGACGATAGACAAAGAAACTCTACGAAGAAACCGTTTTAATGTATCTTAATTATACAATGCCAAAAAGTGGGCAATACAACAAAATATCCATACGACCTTTGGGTAAATAAACAAGGAATTGATATATATTGGCAGTTATTTTTCTCTCTTGACTGGCAAGAAGCCAATATCGTTCTCTCAGCAGATGTTACACTGTCAAGAGCACGACCAGCTATAGTCAGTGACCTAACTTCCGTCAGCAAACTTATATAATTTAAACTAAGGGACAAAATGATATTATCAGTGAAAAATATACTTCATAAATACATGAAAACTCGAAATGGTTGTCAGTCCAGATGCAAATGAAACAATAAGTGCAGGCAGCAGTAAATCAAATATTTTTCAACACAAAAGCTTCTAGCTGTACTAATACTAGCAATGCAGATACATATAGACTTTCTCCAGGACAGTATTTAAAGTTTAAACTCTTCCAGGGCCAAGATATTTTAACCCCCCCTCTTCATAACTTTAGAGATGAAAGGCGAACGCTCCGTCAAAGTTACTCAAGAAAATAATCTATATGATGAGAAATTTTCATTTCATGACATAAAATTATCACTTGGCATCTTAAAAACTAATGATAAACATTTACTTTAGTATTTAAACAATTATCAGTTTAAATCTAGGGGATGCAGTTATTAATATTCCATCAATTATTATTGATTGTTTGGCCATATGACCTTCAAAATGTTACATTTTTTTTATCCGCTATTCTGACTTCTGGTCAAAGATTAAAAAATCGTACATTCATTAATATGTAGGCTGTCACAGGATACTACGTTTATGCTTCTTTAGTATCTATAATTTAATATATTTTTAAAAATAATTTTTCTTCAATTGTACATAATCAATCAAACTAATAAAGAAGCTTTTGAACATAATTTGGTTTACATAGCTAATCTGCCCCAGCATTATTTGGTATGCCACAAATTTTTAAGTTTTTAATAAGCTTTAGAGGGGACTACTTCATTCAACAACAAGTAATGCTGTCCAAATATATTGGGTTGGTACAATTCAAATGCTGCAATATAGAGCATACTAATGGATAAGGCAATATAAACACGAAATACAATGATAAAATATTTACAACACAATTTTTTTTTTTTAGAATAACTAAATTACATTAAATTTGTATTTTTCTGTTTAGTTATTAATACTATGAATTTTATCCACATTATATATTCCACTTTCACATATATCATACTTCTCTTTTCTGGCGATCCGTTACAAACATTGACAAATATAACTTCAACAATAAATTTTGTATAATATCTGGCATTATAAAAGGACTAAAATCAAAGTTTAATTTGGGAGAAGAAGGAGTTCATAGATAATAATAATAAATTTAATTATTAA
>NW_027107138.1:1040660-1043588 GCF_000696795.3 Halyomorpha halys | reverse complement strand
ATAGTGCCCATTTTTGAATTTTGTCCTTTCTTTTACTAAAATTGTTGATTATATACAATTGTAGAAAAACTTATTTAAAATAAAAAATATCAATTTAGAAATACAATCTATCATCTATACAATTTATCAAAAATATCAAATTGGAAGAGGATGACGAAGTATCCCAATGACGTATAAGATAAAGATAAAAAATTATTCTTTTTTTTTTTTTTAATTTTTGAGGTGAAGGCTGGATAGGTAGATGAAATGATAATTTTTATTGTATATAACAATTATTGCCTAATTATTATTGTAGAAATAATCATTTGTCTGAATTATGAATCCAATCGCTAAATGTTAATGATGCGTAGAAGTAGTATGCTGATTATAGTTTTCCATCTGGTGAAGCAAAGCTTACGGTTACTATTATTCCCGTTGCTACTTTACCATGGGAATCGAAATGCAACATTTGAACATCGAATTGGAAACAGTCATCAGACAGAGTCTGTCTAAATTAAAATGATAATCAATGTGGGCGTGGTGAGAACAAAAAAAACACTAAAGGAGTGTGGAATAAAGCTAAAAGGCAAATCGGTTTCTAAGCCACTGATCATTTTTTTCTCTCCATCCAGATATCTTAAAATCTCATTTGAAATGTGCTGTCGATTGTTGATTGGGGACAGAAATATCAGATAGAGGGTTCTATCCGAACCTCTCAGAAGGTCGTCCAGCACCTGCATAAAAGATAAAATCACTACTAACCGTTCCAGGTTTCTTGCATTCATGCATTAGTGCATCAAAAAAGGTTTTAATAATAACCTTATCAAATTATTGATAAAAATGCAAGAGTACTCTAGTATGATTACAGACTTTTATCATATTGTTAATTATACCTTAGATTGCTAATCCGCTAAACAGAAATCGATATAATGACCAGAAATATGCCTGTTTTAAAATTTTAAAAACAATAAGTTTAAATCTAATAAAATAAATATTGATAATTAAATGATAAAGTGTATAATATTTCTGTACTATATCTATTTTTTTTATTCTTCCTTGCCAATCACATATCACACATTTTTTTTCTCTTTTAAAAAATATTTTAATTTTATCATAATGCTAAGGGAGATCAAAATATTTTTTCTATATTGATTAAATCATGCAATAACATGAAAATTAAACTGTTAGCCCAGATAAAACTTTGTCGCAGACGAGTAAAAATGAATAATATTTCATCACATTTAACTAACAAAGTAGCTATTTAAGTAGTTATTTAACAATGAAAATTTGTGTAATCCGTTATTGTTGTGATAACAGTTTTTTTTTTTACTTTCACTTAAAGTATATGGAGTACTCAGCAAGGGGAAGCGATTTTGATCGTTCAAGTTCGAGTTTTCGACGGACATACACGATATGTGAGTGAGAATGTGTTTTAACTGCCTAGCTCAAAAACTTAACTGAAATTACATATTAACAGAATGTGGTTGTATTCCTAATTTTTTTAATAGAATAAATAACTAGTTCTTGTTGTTACTAATAATAAACAATATTAAAGTATTTGATGAATAATTAAAGGATAAGAAAGGAAAACAAAAAGAGTTCAAATCAGAAAAAGCTGAGATGTTTGCACGGCTTTGTTATCTCCAGTTTAACCGTTAAATTCCTAGGAGGAAAAAAGTTGATATTCATTATTTTTACCACAAGAAATTGTAAAATACGAACTTTGTAGTAAGTGAAAGTGCACCGCATCATAGTTTTACTATTACAGTAATAGTCGTTTTATACTGAAATTTTTTTATTTATTTATTTTTTTTTATTTATTGATATTTACAACTGTATAAAAAATACAACAAGTAAATCGATCATAATGACATGAACTACCCAGTAGTAGAACTCTAAAACATTTTACAATACAAGGTCACGACGCCATCTTCTTTTCGGGTGCCTCGGAGGATTGCCAGGAATGGAAGAGGATGCAAGGTTAGAAACTAGTGGGTTTGGGTGGTTAGGGAGTTTATTATGGAAGGAATAATATCGGGTTCGGGTTAGATCGGTTACATAAGGATTTTACGAATGATTTTGGATTGTAAAAATTGGATACGAGAGGAATCGAAAGTTTAGTGGAGCCCCAAAGGTCAACTCCGTTTGTCCAGATGGGCCTTGTCGTGTAGATCAGTCTTTTGTAATGAGTTGGAAGTTTAGACCGTTTGTCTAGTAAGTGCTGCAATAGTCTGAATCTGCGTGCAGTTTCCTGTCTTTTCAGTCTTGTGTGAGGATTCCAGGTTAGTCGTTTGTCAAGGTGTAGTCCAAGATAAGGAATCTGTTCTACAGCGTTAAGGGCCACATTATTGAAGTAGGGCAATCGGACTGAAATTCTAAATGTAAAATAGTAAGAGGAACGGTTGCCATCCTCAATGATAAACAAGTTGTCGTTCAGTAACTAATAACAATTCATGTCTAGACAATGTAAGATCGTTAATGGAAATCGTGTCATGCGCGCTCTGCACCACTTTTTTTTTTATAAAACCTGGCAATGCTTAGCTATTGCTATATTCTATATATATCTATCGATTAATTTAACACTATTGAAACTTTTATATTAATTAATATATAAATGAATTGATAAAACAATAATTATAGTGACTTAAATGGCAATCCTAACTTCACTATATAGGTAATCGTTAATACCTGCGTTAATCGTGCGATTTAGTCGATTTTTTCTTATTCTTTTGTACAATTTGGCTATCCATGATATTGTCATATAAATACATATATTTATATATACTTCATAATAAATGAATAATTTTAATATAATAACCATCATCGGTAAAAGTTTTTTAGGTGTGAAACAAAGGTGATGTTAGCTTTTAGAACCTCGAGGAACTCATAAATACGAATTTCCGAGAAAAAAAAAATCACCTTACATTAGGCCTTTTTTAATTTCTTTAA
>NW_027107138.1:1038942-1040010 GCF_000696795.3 Halyomorpha halys | reverse complement strand
TTTTTTTCTTATTCTAAAGAAAGAGACAATGGGGCTTGGCATATGACAATGAAAAAATGTATACTATGCGCTAAATATGCTTAATTATGTTAATAACTTTTTTAATAAAAAAAAAAATGGGCTAGCCTATAATCCTCAGTATTTAACAAAAAGGGCCATGACAATCGGATGGACGGTATGGCTATTTAAAAACCACCAACAAACAAATATTCATTTTTATATATTAGATATTCCACTCGGCCAGTATAATTAGATCAGCAATGAAAAATTAACAGGCCATGATATGAAATGCCATATTGAGGTAGAGGATTATGAGGGAGCACGGTAGCCATAGGGTAAAGCGCGAGGATACTAACTCCACTACTAAGGATCCGGCTGGGCAGAAAATTGTTTTCTGTTACACTGTAGCCGTGAGTCAGCCCTCCTGGGGTCCACCTAGCTTATTAAATTGGGTACCATTAATTTGGCGGTCAGGCGTGATTCTGACCAAATCACCTCCTTGCACAACCGTTGGTCTAGTAACAGTACTTCCTTACCAAGAACTGCACCCCTGACTCTTCATGAGTTGTTGCGGTATAGATTGAAATTTAAATTTTTTAAAGGAACATGAGATGTCGGATAAAGGATGTCGAGTGAAGCATGCCAATGAAAGACATCACCGGTTGCAACACGTCTGACCAGTGCTAAATATTCTATAATACCGTTAGGTAGAAGGTATTAGGTTTACTGGCATTTTTTAACTGTTTATAAATTTCAAATAAAAAAAATATATCTTAGGAAATACTTTGTATGATTCTAGAGGCGACTTTGTAAGGAATTTTCTTAAATAAAACATTTGTAATCAGGTAGGAGGAAACATCTGCCCCTTTTCTGTGCTATAGATGTAAATAAATTTGTATTAATAGGACGACATTATGCATATATCTTACCCGATACCAACTTCAATGGAATTTTAATCATTAAATTACTTTGGGTGTCGCACGTTTCTTTGGTTACATAAGTCGACGACATTTTCAACTGAATTTATATATCATACAAATATTTATATACGTGTGAAGATAATAGATT
>NW_027107138.1:1034540-1038687 GCF_000696795.3 Halyomorpha halys | reverse complement strand
CTATCTTACCTTAAGGTCAAAAACCTAAAAAACACTAGTTCATAATTTATGTATTTGCTTCTTCTCGGACGTTTACTTTTATATGCACCGCCTTCAACTTCTACTACCTTACTTAATATTTTTTTTTTAAATGTTACAAAATGCTCAGGGAAAGAAAACAGTTATTTCACCCCAATTTGTGAATACTTTTATGAATAAGTTAAGTATTGGCGAAAGGAAATTGTCAAAAAAGGGAAGAAGGAAAAAAATCTAACACGCTTGAGCTGCTGTAAAATACTTGCTTTATTGTGTTCCATACATCTCTTGTATACATTCCGTCAGCTGATCCCCTCAGTCAGCTGACATCGAAATAACAGCTGACTCAGACCGTAACTCCCTCCCTCCCATATATATATATACATATATAGGAAGAAGATAGTTGTATGAAGTAGATTGGAGGAAGATAGTCCGGATGGCGGTCAATAAAGCTATCAAAATAGTAAAAGATAATAGGCTGATAAGAATGAAGTTCTGATACCAACTCTAAGTTGGTTCTATCTTCCTCCAAAAACATATATAGTTACTAGTCAAAATTGATGAGTGGCCTAACCATAGTTGGGGGGAATAAAAAAGTGGGAGCTGCTCCAAAACATTAAAAAAAAAATCAATTTTTTAATCAATATCTTTAAAAATACTGACGACACTAAAAAACTTAATAAAATACATTTAAAGAAGATTAAAGTTTCAAAAATATACTTCCTAATGAAGGTGTTTACATTGAGTAGTTCTCGAGCAACAGTTGCTTTGAATAGCAACATTTTATAACAAATTAGCGAAAAAATCAACTATAATAAAACATATCTATATATTTTCACACTTTTTATTTCTTGTAACTCCTACATTTCGGCCATTCCGTATGTAGAGCAAAACATGGGCGAGCTGTTTTTGAAACATACCGAACAGTGAAAAAGTTATTGTTATAAACTTAAGATCTCGTGAAATATAAAATAAACGATATAAATGACAATAAAAGTACAATCAGTGGTGTTTCCATTAAAACAAAAGCAGAGAAATTCATTGGGTTAGTCACATCATTTTTTTTTTTAACTACGTCATATTACTTTTATGATAAATTTATTTAAATTATTTAATATAAAAAATAGTAAATATATCAAATACCTGAAACAAATATAAACTCAAAAGTTAGTATTAATGTATTTACAAATCTGTATATCTTTTTCATATGATTCTGGCTAAAAATAAAAATAAAAATTCGATTAGCTAAAATATCTAATTTTTTTATTTAAAAAAATATTTTTATACATTCAAGAACAAGTGAAATATAATAAAATAAACGATATAAATGAAAATTACAGTACAATCAGTGATTTTTTCATTAAAATAAAAAATGAGAATTTCGCCTTAGATTTGAACAATTATAGGAACCCATCTTTACAAACCCGGATGTTTAATTGCAATACCACAAATAAACTCTTCCAGCATCAACTCACTAAATAACGGCAAAACTTAAATTTACAAGAAAATATTTATAACAATCATCCAAACAATGTTTTTGTCTAAAACGAGGACATTGCCCCGTCTTCTCCAGATTCCCAGCAATGAGTAATTAAAGGAGTGTAAACATTCAATTCCAAGAACTGTTTATATATAACATTCTACAGTGATGATTCAAAAGGGCTTCAAATTAACTGTGGTAGGGCTGAATATTATTTATGTAAGTTCTGTATCCTTATAATTTATATAAACTGGCCAATTAGTCAAACAATGTGAAACAAATGCATTGAAAATACAGTATAATATTGGTGATCCGAAATAATTTCTGCAGGGAGTGTTCGGATTAATAAAGGAAGTATTAAGAAAAATGGTGAAAAAAATTAAACAAGATGAATGAACATAACTATTTTTATTTTTTTTTTATTTGTCAGTTTCTTGACAAAATTTGACAATTTGAAGTTTAAAAAAATTATCTTTTTTATAGAAGTAGATTTTTTTTTCCATCAGGTGTTATGAATCTTAAAATATTTCTGGTCACTAATCGTATTTTGGGTGGCTATACTTTTTTTTTTTTTTCCCAGTAAGGCTAAGTGATTATTTAATCTGTTAAAATTATAACATTGTTCATTTATAAGTGAAATAAAAAAAACCTTTTGTATGCATTTTTTAAAACGTAATAATAAAAAAAAAAAAAGTGAATTATCAAACAAAATTTGTATTATACATATTTCTACTATTATATAAATTAGTTTTACAGAATTAAATGATTTATACAACAGATATTATTTATTTCTAATTCCGGCAAAATATTATATGAACACTTTCATAGGAATTAGATTGCCTGATATCGAAACTATGTAAACATTTTTACTTTCCATTTTCAGGGTCATCACAATAACATGGCTATTGATGGAGGAGTACAAAATGTCCTTTACATACATAAACTTTTATATGAGATCAAAAATGTTATGCCCTGCTGAGTTTTTTTTTAAAAAGTAATTTTTTTAACGGCAGTTCGGATTACTGGAGTGTTCGGAGAAACGAAGTTCGGATTTCTGAAATTACACTGTAGTTACAAAATTTATATAATTTTTTTTTTTTTTGGTTTAACAAATGTCAAGGTATGTAAATAACTTATCCCAACATGGACCCTGTTTAAATTTCATGTATATTCTTGTAGCGCCATTTCTATTTGTAATAGAATTTATTTTGAGCCAATATACTCCAGTAAGATATTTTATTTTTCTAAGCACCTTCTCTCTATATCAAAAATAATATAATATATAATTAAATAACTGGCTCATACAGCGTAAGAATGGCATAGATGTTCGATTTTTTTTTTCTAAATCTTATTGATATTACCGAAGACTCTCAAAGAAAAATCAAGATTAATCTAGTTGGTTATTAGTAAAAATTAGCTAAAAAATAATTTGTTGCAAAAAAGAAAAAAAAGCCATTGTTGACAAAAAATACATGATGGTTAACAAGGGAGAAGAGAACCGTCTTGACGGCCCCAAATATCGTTTTTTAAATAATAATATTCTAATTAAAGAATATTTTAGTGAAAAAGATTATTTTTACTCTTTCCTCCAATAAAACTAAAGAACCTTCCAGTCATGAAATCCTAATATATAATATCAAAAACCTTATTTTATTCCAAATCATACTGGTGTTAAGCTGAATAAATATTTTTAGAATTATTTGTTTCATTCCTCCAATATTTTTTTCTAATAAGAAGTTAACAAAAAACAACTAAATAATAGAAAGCAGAAAAGATGATCGCACTGGACAACTGTACGCTATAAGATTTACCAACACTTGCTATAAACGGACCGTCCTATATTTTGCAACTAATAATTTTAAAAATACTGATCCATACTATGTAATATATAAAAAAAAACCTTACGTAACCTGAATTATTTATTACGAAATGAAAGTTTCACTTGAATACCAGGAGTGCTGAGGTGAGAAACTAGAGTGGTGGAATATTCCACAACAGGCATCGAAGTCACTCTTCAAAATTGCTCTCCACTATTAATTTTAGGAAGATTGTAATTTTTGACCAACGGATATACCTTATTAATAAAATTATTGAACTTAGATGAGTCGACTGCTGCGCTTGTATTAGAATCATAGCCTAACCGAGGCATCTTACAAAAACTATTGATAATAATTTAGGGTATGCCAATATTATGAAAACAATACTATTATCTATGTAATATTGACTTAACTTCAAAAGGCTCGCAACATATTATTTGTAAAAGGTTTTATTAACGGTCTCTAACATCTTCGCACTGATGTTCGCAGTGACTCAATACAATCTAGGTGGACAGAAATAAATTTTCAGGAAAATGCAAATATTAAAAAAAAATTAGATTATATTTTTCTAAAACAATTATCTATTATTTAAATATGTTAATCGACTGAAGTAATAAATAAATAATCTACTAGAAAAGATAAATTTAATAAAAATTATGATGATAACTCACGTAAGTTCAAGTAGCTTTCGTTAGCATTGCTGCAACTTCCAATGTTGTTGTTGTCTTGGAGCTCTTCTTTATTGTTAATATATTTTATTAAAGAGAATTAACAAATTAATAGTATTAAGTATTAATGTTCAAGTACTTATTCACATAATATATACAGAAAAAAA
>NW_027107138.1:1031218-1032260 GCF_000696795.3 Halyomorpha halys | reverse complement strand
TATTTAAGCATCTTATCTTTATCTGTCTCTTTAATAATGCAGAAAATGTCATGAACAGATTTAAACAAAATTTTTAATTTTATACCTGTTTTTTCAATTGCATTTTTTATCAAGTTATTTATTACTAAACCAGACAAATAGACACTTAAATGTCCACCCATCGGAAGGCCAACATTTTGGCGGAAGATTTAACCATCATATTTCCCATCTTTCTTCTATAATATTATATACCACTTTCAGAGGAATATTTGTAAATAAGGATACCCCATCATAGCTCACCAATATTTCTTCATTTTCTATCTTTATCAATTTCAATTTGTCTTTTACCTCTATAACATTTTGACATCTATATTTTCATCCTTATAAACATTATTGAAACTATTTAAAAAAAAATTGGAAATTTTAAATTGGCCCATCTATACTATTTACAATTGGCCTTTATCTTTATTTGAAGGTTTATCTTCTTTGTGCAGCTTAATTAATCTAAACATTCTTGGATGGTGGCAATGTTTGTTTATTAATTGTTTTTTTTATTTTTTCATCAATAAATTTATTCTTATTAAGTTTTTCTACATAATTTATTACATTTTTATTGATCTCTGATAAAGGGTCTATTCTTAACCTTCTATATACATTATCCTCATTTAGGATCTTTTCCATTTTCAATTTATAATCTTAATTTTTCATTATAGCTGTTGGGGCGAGGGGTGTTTCCTTAGTGAAAAACCGACCTCTTCCCCAGAGTTAAAATCTTCCCTGGTTCGAGTTAAAACAAAATGGAGGACCTGAAATAAATATCTCATAAAAAAAATAAAAATAAAAATAATAGAGAAAATGAAATAGTAAAAAAAATAACTTTCCAAGTGATATACAAATTTAATTAATTAAAATTTAAACAAACAAACAAAAATGAACTATTATATTGTTACAAAAAAATGATGAAGTGTGGAGTAAAAAAAATAAAAATAAAATTATTTTGATACATGTACAAACAAAAAAAAGCAATTCTATTTACACAAGAAATAATAAGTCAATTAAAAGA
>NW_027107138.1:1025719-1030401 GCF_000696795.3 Halyomorpha halys | reverse complement strand
CCTTTCTTATGTCTTTTGGAAACATGTTAACGTTATCTCCTAGGCTTAAAACATTTATAATATTATTTGGGATTTATATATTCGTTAAATTTTCCACCAAAATCATCTAATATAAATCTTCATATTTATTGATAATTTCTTTATTACTATTATTTCCAGAGAATTTAAATTTTGTAGGAATATTATTGCTAGAGATAAATGTTTTGTTCAGATCCTTTTTCAAGTTCTCCCTATTATAGGGTTTATTAATTTTAACTTTTATTATTTTATTTTCTTTTTTAAATGTAATTTATATTTATTTAAAAGATCAATTCTCCATTTTATAAAGAACTCCTCAATCTTCCCTTTGTATTGGGGATATTGTAATTTAAAACCATCCATTTTATTTTTAAAACCATTTATGATATTATTCTCTAACCAAAAACATTGTTTTAAATCTAGATTAATAATATCTATTATTATTCTATTAAATGTGTATGCCTGATTATTCCTTTGAATGAAGTTACTATTAAATCTGTTTTCAAGTTCAATAACCGGAATCAGTATGTGTGGAGGAAATTTATTATTTATTTACATTCCTTTATGTAAAAAATCTTTCCTTCAACTTTTACCAAGTTCATAAATTACGAAATTAGTCCTTTAATAACTTCAGGTCTCACTATTGAAAACACTGCCACAAATTTTTCTTTTATTTCTTTAAAGGCTGTCTTGAACACTGCCATCTTGGATCCCAGTTCACAATATTCGATTAATTATTTATTATATGATTCTTTGGGAGTTTATTTTATTATTAATATACACAATTTTGATCCATTTAACTATCAACTTTTATTCTTAAATAACTCTCCAACGTTTCGGCCCTCAGGCCATTCTCAAGGAGACAACCTATAAAATTTTTTTTTTATTACAATTACATTATTTCCTTAACTACATATTGATTTCTTTGGCCATAACTTCAATATTGATGTCATTGTAGGCTAATTGCACATGTCATATCTTTAAAATAAATTAAATATTAAAATAACATATTACAACTTCATAAAATTTTTCTATTTAAATTAATTACTTACTTACATAACTTTTATTATATCTTATGTTTAAAAATCCTTTTATACAAACAAACTTCTTCTTTTTCACTTATATTTATCACTTAAAACAGAGAAGGTAGGTTCTGTAATTTTATGAAGTTGTTATGATGTTATTTTAATATTTAATTTATTTTTAAGATGTGACATGCGTAATTCGGTTGACAACGTTGATCTTTTGTTCCGGTTTGAGAAGGCATGAGCTCACAAATTTATCAAGGTTATTAGTTAACATTGTCACCACCTCTTCTCCAAATACCAGTTCTCCAGAGAATGTACATCCAAGATATTTGATGGTGTCCTCGGCTTTTGCCGTTTGGATGACCTCTGCAGTCTCAAAGGAGAGCTTTGTTGACCGCAGCTCTCCTTTGTCCGTTATGATTCCCACTCTTTTCTTTGCATTTATTGCCAAACCAATCTCCGCGAGCAGCCTCTGGCCATTATTTATTATTCTTTCCGCAGAACCCCTGTCGCGCACCGTTACAGCCTAATCGTCCGCGAACCCTGTGAGGACCACACTCTCTTGGTCACTTTTCAGGCCGTATCCAAAGTTATTAGCAAACTCATAATCACAGAGCTCGCGGTACAAATAATCACTGGATAGGTTGAACAACGAAGGCGACAAGGACCCTCCCTGAGGCACCCCCCCGCAAAACACTGATCTGGCTAGTCGTTTGGGTTCTTATATTAATGTTTATCTTATTTGTGGTTAGAAGAACCGCGATCACATTTGTGAGGTCGGAGTCCTCTTGCCTCCAGCGACCTCACTATGTGTCCATTACCAACGTTGTCAAAAGCACCAACCACTTCCAGAAAAATCACCACGCAATCTTTTTTCCTATTTTTGGCATCTTTTATGATTGTGTCGATGATTCCGGCGCTTACATGTGTTCCCGGCTGCCCTTTGATGAAGCCCCTTTGACTTTTGCTGAAGGTGACCTGCTTTCTCAATTCAGTATCCAGAACCTTTTCGATAATTCGGCGGACAATCGACTATATCGTTATTGCCCTCCAGGAGGAAATACTTTTTGGGTCTCCTTTTCTCTTGTAGACCAATATTGTGCGCACTTGGCGTAGAGGCTCTTGTACATATCCCACCCTCAGCATGATCTCCGCAATATACTTGATGATGTGTGTTAACTCGAAGTATTTTATTGTGTGGACCAACATCCGGCCCTGGCGATGAGTCAAACGATGTCGACTTGATTGCCACCCGACTATCTATGGACATCAAATTTGCCATCGGGGCGCATTTCTCATAATCCGTACGTTTGCGGAGATTCTCTTTTTCAAAGAGGCTTCTGAAATGTTCCTCAACGTCGACTATCTTTAATGGGCATTGCTTGGGAGCGTCGGCGTTCATAATGCGCTGTACCACTTTTTTCCGTCTATTGTATTAATTGTATTGAGCTAACTCTTAGTATCACTGCTCCTGCCAAAGGTTTCTGTCTGTCTTGTTAGCTCTCTGCGGATTTGACACCTTCCCCGCACCCTTGTCGGCCATTTCGGTTTTATTTTTTTTCTCATTTTACAGAATTTTATGGCAGTATGCTGTGGGCACGGCAGTTTGGCGTTAATATTTTAAAGGAAAGGCCAGTTTTAAAAGTCTCTTGGCCAGAGTTAAAATTTTTAACGTTCATAATATCTTGAAAGACAGCCGACCATTTACTTATTTCTATTTTGATATGGTCCATCTCTCCCTTTCCGACCTTATTATCTCTTACAATGCTTAGTAAGGCCCTTAGTTTTTTTGTTGTTTGCCTCCCTGGCATGCTTCTTCGCTTTATGCGTCCCAAGATTAAAACAATTAGTTTTGTTATTCTGTTGCTGTAACAATTCCTTTTATAGGCTTTCTGGAAACTTGGCCCAACGAAGGACATGCCTATGATTGGAATCGGGAAAGAACGGGCACGCTCGGCTGTAACAGATTTTTCAGTCTGAACTGCTGTCTCTATTTGTCCATTTTTTCTTAAGTTAATTTTCGAATTCCTTCATAGTTCAAATTTATACATTTTTATCATTAAATTGTTAATTATTTCAAATAAACAAAATTAAAGGTGCTATAGAGTGATATTTTTTTCGGTATTTAAGCCCTGCGGGACTAATTCTATGCGGGTAAGATCAAGCTGATATTTAAGATTATTTACTTTTACATTGATATTCCGAGTTGAGAAAACCGGAAAAATGTGCGTATACGATTCTGTAATGTGGCACTTCCGATAAGTCACAGAAAATGTTTTTAAGAAAAGCCATACACCCGCCTTATACGTATTTTCAGTTTCGTACGACTTTTGGTTTTTGAGTTAGACTGCTCACATACTGTCCATCTTGCGAGACCTGGTTATTCGGACCCTAGGGTCCTTAAACCGCACCTTTCCCTCTGATACTCCAATTCGAAATCTTGCACAGTCCCAATACTTCCCCTTATTATATATTCCATATGTAGGTAAAACTAACAGAAATAAGATCATTAATATTAAAAATTGATTTCAGGGCAGGACCCAAACCGAAAAATATCTGAAGATACGCTGCTCGAAAATGCAACAGAACGTGTACGTGAAACAGAAAGCTTTGCCCAGGAACAAAGTAATCTAAAGAGGAAAGGAGAACCTCTTATAGAAGAATCTTCTTCACCATGGAAGAAAACACGTAAGCGTTATTACAATCAATATCTGTATTCTGATTGACCATTTGTACAATTGTATGCATGTGAAACCATATACCAACAACCAAATAAGCTTCCATGTTGGATGACTGTATTTACTGCTCAAACCTAATATATTGATAAATATTTACATCTTCACAGGAAAAAAAAAAGTTCAATTTTATAAGAGGCCAATTTTAATCGATATTAAACGATAAATGAGAAATATCAATATTATCTGTATTATTAATGTCTATCTTAATTAATGATGTATATTTAATGTCAATTTCAAGTAATTATTCATTTCTATCTTAATTAATTTTTATAATTATGATGTTTGTTTAAAAAACATGAGTAATTTAAACATTTGTTATTTTAAGGATTGATTCTCAGAATTGAAATTAACAATTTTAAACACAACTAATTATTCCAGTAATCACATATTAACAATAATTTCATTAAATTATTAATAACAATAAATAAATAACTTTAAAATATTTTATTATATTTACAAGGTTCTCATTCTCATATTCCATGGTTTCAATTAGTCAATAAATTAAAATCAAATACTTATTACTATCCACATTCTTTTTTAAAAAATAATAATAATAAACAATAGTATTGACTATGTTTATATCATTCATGGTATTAAAAAGTATGCCGTAAGCCAAAACGGGTAACCATTTTCTAATTTAGAAAAAAATACATTTTCTCTTAGGGATCAGTTGAACCCTTCTAATGTAAGCACACTAATTTGTGATCATTGAAAAAAAAAAAATAGGGAATGAAAATCACGCCCTAACAAAGAGAATTGTATTTCGGGAATAAGAAAAATCTATATTTTCACAAAAGTTCCCTATATTTCTAACAATAGAAAAATACTACAGAATTGAGAAATTAATGAGTTAAATTGTAATTGAAATATTAAAATTTCAATTATCAATTATATATAT
>NW_027107138.1:1023268-1024894 GCF_000696795.3 Halyomorpha halys | reverse complement strand
CGCATTCGAAGGATCTCGTGCGCGGACAAAGCGCCACTAAATGCTCAATCTTTCCACAGCCGTGACACTTGCGGTCCCTCCGCCAACTACTGCTTCTGGGTTTAGCTAGGCTTCTTCTATATTCTTTGTTGCTAGCTCTCTCTCACCTTGGCTCTTCTACTTCCATTAGAGTCTCCACCTCTCTAGCGTTTATTTCTATGAGATCTTGAGCAATTTCCACAAACGATCGGTCTCTCGGAAATCCTTCCTCCGTCCCTAGGTCCTTTACCAACTGTATCTTTAGAACCAGGGATAATAATTGCATTCGACCCTGTACCTGGATTTTTTCCATCAACTCGCTGAGTTTGTCTTTAATTCTGTTAAAGCGTGCCAGGAGTTCCGCGGCGTATTGCCCACTAGACTGTTTCGGTTTCTTTGTCTCCCTGATTATCATAACTGTGTCCTCCTCTGGAGCCCATCGTCCTCCGAACGCCTTCTTTAATCTTTCCTTGATACTTCTCTTTCCATATTCTCTTCTTCCGCCTGAATCTGATTGAGGATGCTCCTCTTTACTCTGCAGACTACCGCTGCTTTTAGTGCCTCTGCATCATGGCTATCCAGTAGATTTTCGATAGACTTCGCTTCAATTACGCTTATTAGTCGCCCACCCCCTCTTTTTAAAAGTGATTTAATTCTCCAGTTTCTCCAGTGAATTTTTCTAAGTCTGACACCGCTTTCCTCAGGTCCTAGGCGGCTGCTGTACGGACCGTGATCCATTCAAGCGTCGTGGCATCAGCTTACGGTAAAGAGACTTCTGGTAATGGCTCCATCTCCGAGTAGACTTCAGCTACAGTTTGGTTGTCTGCTGCTAGAGGTTGGTTGGCTGCGGTTGGAAGTAGGTAGGCAAAGTTCTGATCTTCGATGTTTAGAACTCCTGCTATCACTATTCCGTTACCTGCCATAAATGTGAGAGAACAAAGAAAAAGAAACAAAAAGTTTTTCTTCAGACTAAAATTTGTTCTGGTATCTAAAGGTCCCGGGTTTTGGCACCACTTAAGTATCGGTGAAAGCAAAATGTCAAAAAAGAAAAGAAGGAATAAGATCAGACACGATAGAACTGTTGTAACATACTGACTTTATAGGATTCAGTACATCTCTTTATATACATGCGATCAGCTGATCTTCTCAATCAGCTGACATCAAAGTAACAGCTGACTCAGACCGTAACCAATATATATATATATATATACAAAATTGTTGGTAGTTATATATAATGGTTTATTAAACCTGGAAAAATATAGAGATGACTTCCTGGCTATTGTTAAAACTGAAGATTACAAAATATTCAATTCAAATTCAATCCATTCCAGAATCGAATTCCCGCATAAAAATTAACAATAGTTCGTAAAAAAAAAATTGTTTTTCAAACGGTATAAAAACCTTTATAAAAACCAGAACGTATACTTATTTTTACTTAAATCACCCAAAAACCTAAATCGTTTATGTAGTATATTATCTAATAAATAAAGCACTAACAACGGATAAGGCATTAATAATGGATAACGTATACCTCGATGAGATAAAATCAAAAAGTTTGAATATATCACGAAATAGTTTCTATCCTAATAAACTTGTCCAAATGTTGTG
>NW_027107138.1:1019840-1021378 GCF_000696795.3 Halyomorpha halys | reverse complement strand
AAATAAAAATAGTTATGTTCATTTATCTTGTTTTATTTTGTTACAACAATTTTCTTAATACTTTCCTTAATCCGAACACTGCAGCAAAAGATTAATTTTTCAAAACTTTAAACTGTCAAATTATCAAAACGGTGTGTAAAAAAAAAATCAAATAAATACAAATTTATTTATTATTACCATTTTTCTAAATACTTTGTTTAATTCGATCTTTTCTTTTGTTTAGTTCGAACAAACCCTGCAGCAATTAGTTCGGATTACGGAGATTATATTGCTGTCCCCAAAATCATTTTAGTTTAGGACATCATTACTATAAACCGGATTTTCGTGCATTATTAAAATCCAAAGGATAGAAATGGAGATAGTATCTGGCGTGTTGAACTCATCATAAAAAGATGGAGAGAGCATTTGCAAGACCGGCTAGAAGAAAGAGATGTAGAGCTTGGTGAGACCCAGAGGGATGCATAGGAGGTTTGGTTCGAAGACGAATACATCAGTGAAGAAGATCTTCAAGAAGCCATCAACAAAGTCAAACTGGGCAAGGCAGCAGGTATTGACGAAATCATTCCCAAAATGATCAAATACCTGGGGAGTAAAGGCCAAGAGATGTCTCTCCATCTTTTGAATCTCATTTGGAAAAAAAAGAGAATTCCTAAAGAATGGGAAGTGCAATGATTGTTCCTATTTATTAGAAAGGGGACAATCGAGAGTGTGGCAGCCACCGTGGAATATCACTTCTCAATATACTTAGCAAAGTGTACTCTAGAATACTGGAGACAAGAATAAAACCAGTGGTCGATAGTCAGCTTGGAGAGGAACAATACGGTTTCAGAGCTCAACGAAGTACGCTATGCGACAAATAACTGAGAAGACTGCCGAGAAGAATAAAAAAACTTTCGATTTGCTTTGTGGACCTTTAAAACGCTTTTAACAAGGTGAGAAAGGAAGACATAGAGCAGGCACTGTCAGATAGAGACATTGATCGAGGGACGACCTTGTCAGTGATGAATCTTTATAATAAAGCTGGGAATGTGGTTAGAACAAGGAACCACATATCACAGTAATTTGAGACAAAATTAGGTATTCGTCAAGGTTGTTGCTTGAGCCCGCTGCTCTTCATAGTAGTCCTCGATAAAGTGATAAAGAAAATTAAACTGAGAATTAGACAATTTCAGTTAGGACCAAAGAACTTACAACCCATAAGATCTTCTTTGTTAGCTTACGCGGAATCGGTTCAGCTGGAAGAGTATTTATTTTGTTTCGAAGGGGTTTCCTGGGTAAAAGAGAGGTGAATAGAAAAACTAAAATGATGATCTACAAATCGACGTTCCTTCCTATATTTTCCTACTCTTCCGAATCGTGGACCCTCACCTCGAAACACAAGAGCCAGATCTAATCCATGGAGATACGTTTCCTTTGTAAGGTGGAAGGAAGAACAAGACGAGTACGGAACAGTACCATACGGACTAACCTGGGAGTCAAACCGGCTGAGAGCATCCTAAAGGAGGCACAACCTCCTTATGATGGACCGGGAAAGAACT
>NW_027107138.1:1015037-1015308 GCF_000696795.3 Halyomorpha halys | reverse complement strand
CAAAATAACGCTATGACAACAAAATCATAAACATAAACATAATATTAGAACACGCACCCGACATTAACTAAAATATAATTGGATACGTTAGTTGACAAATCTAAAAAAAAACAAAAAAAAAAAAACGGTGAAAACATATATATTCCGATAATCTCTAATTTACATTAGGGACATTGACAATATCGAATTCAAAAATTGACCAAACTCAAAATATTTATGTTTAATGTCGACACCAAACTTTTGCAGCGATAATTAAAGAAAATATCAATAA
>NW_027107138.1:1009743-1014524 GCF_000696795.3 Halyomorpha halys | reverse complement strand
CTGAGTTGTGTGATTATTTTTATAGAAAAAATTACATATGATTTCTCTGTTTACTTATTCTTTTAATTCATATACGTATGTACTTTTTTAAAAATTTGGGGATAAAATATTTTTTCTTGGAAAAACCTATATATCACAGGAAAATACCGTTAATCCAGTATTATCGGTTACAAAATATCGATATCGATATTGATATCCCATCCTTAGTTTTAGCTAAATCGGCTACATATAGAGAACATTGAGGTCTGAGTGGATGATTTTGTTTGTGAAAAAGTAAGGAGGATTTTACGAAGGATTGGATACAGAGGGAATCCGAAGGTTTAGTGGAGCCCCAAAACTCAGCTCCGTATGTTATGATAGGCCTTATTATAGTTATGTAGATTAGTCTTTTGTAATGGATTGGTAGCTTGGACCGTTTGACTAGTTAACGTCTAAAAGTCGGAGTCGAGTTAGTCGTTTGTCCAGATTTGTTTGACTGGGATATGTGGAATATTATTAAATGATTCTGTGGAGCAATCTAATGATTTGGAATTCAAATTTCTATCGAGGTTTTGCCGTATTAGAAGCTAGAGAACAAATAATGGAATTGTAAGTATTGCTTTCTCTAATAATCACACTATTCTATGATCAATCTTGAAGGAATAAATGAAAATAAAAAAATATAACATATAAATAAAATTTAAGATATTTCTGTGAAATTAAATCCGGCTTTTAAATAAAATAAAATAGTTGCATGTATAATTTTGCTAGTTATATAACTGACATGTATTATTCAAAATAAAAATGGATTTATATTCGATTTGACTTTGCGTGCAAGAAATTGATTTGATAACTTGAAAAAATCTTTCATTTTGAATTTAGCACACTTATTAGTTGTAGTAAAAACGAAATTATGAACTCTTTTTTGTTGGAGGGGAGGTCTTCCAAAATAGTATCTATTTCAGGGAATCTCCGTTCAAATACGGAATCCCGATGTAAAAAAAATAAACTTTTTTTCACACAATAATTGTAACAGCATGAACCTAATTTGAAGGGAGGACACAATGAACAGTAACTACAACTATTTACCGACGAGCTGTTATAAATTCTAATTAAGATTAAGTTTTTGTTATGTGTATTTGAATGTTTAGATGAAAATTCTTTTAATAAAAAAACCTTTATTGATTCTTAAACGTTTCGGGTTCTGTGCCTCTATATTCAGATTATGTGATTCATACAATAATGCCTTTCTATTAAACATAATATTAACAACTTTTCTGAAACAATTAAAATGTACAAACAATATTACCTTGACCCATCTCCTAATTTAAATGTTGACAACCTTTATAATGATTTAAATAATTTTGTTTATTTGAAGTAATAGGCCACCTTTGATTGTGAGTAGCAATAAAAAATGTATAAATATAAACTATAAACGAATTTTATAATTATTTATTATTATTTAATTAACTAAAGGGCAAAATAAATACAAATATTTTCTCAAGTTAACAAAAAAATTAGGAAACACGTATAAACAAACCGAATTATTATTTTCCTATTACAAAGGTGATAATGATAACAGTTAATTTTTACTCTCACTCACCAATTTCTATAAGATTGAATTCAACTCTAGGTAGGGTGATAAGTGAAAGTTGTATGTTGTATGTCCACAATATCACATTTTTATAGTTACAAGTATTTACAACAATAGGATAAAAATAAATCTTTTTAAGCATAAATTTGAAGAAAAAAAATCTACGGCCAGCTATATTTCTGAGGTAATAATTTCTGCCATAGAATAAAACGCGGCAGAGTTGCCCCAAGACCGACAATGTGGAGACCATAAAACCATTTTTTTTGTTTCCTGGTGTCG
Source organism: Halyomorpha halys (assembly GCF_000696795.3). Taxonomy (NCBI): domain Eukaryota; kingdom Metazoa; phylum Arthropoda; class Insecta; order Hemiptera; family Pentatomidae; genus Halyomorpha; species Halyomorpha halys. Next base: position 1,012,672 of record NW_027107138.1, on the reverse strand, counting down.
GTATGAGAAAGCCATTTTACGAGTTCTATTCCCTTTTGAGCACAAAAGTCAGCTTGATTTACGAGACGTTGGGGAACATAAAACAAGTGTTTATAATAATATATATCAGCGATTGGGAGAGCTGAGAGAAGTTTGGCCGTAACCAGAGCACAGATTAGATATTTCCTTTTTCCCAATATATCGATTAGTAGACGTACTAAATCGATTAATCGAGTGGTAAGTTAAATCTGTTTTCAATGATAAATCTAAAATAAAAATTAATAAGCAATACTTCGACGAAAAATCACATTTGGTTTACCATAAACATCAAGAGATTATGTTAACCCCTAATTCGCCATGAGTATAATAAACGAGAAATAAAATTATGTCATGATTAAAAGTATTTTTTTCATATATATTTTTTTTCTTTACATGATTCCTAGGAATAATTTGTATATAGCCTATATCAGTATCATGATTATGTGTTACAATATTTATATATATGTATACGTTATATAAGTTTCGGTCTGAGTCAGCTGTTATTTCGATGCCAGCTGACTGAAGGGATCAGCTTATCGAAGGTACATAAGAGATGTAGCGAACACAATAAAGCTAGTATTTTACTTTTACAGCAGCTCAAGGGTGTTAGATCTTATTCTTTGGCATTTTGATTTTAGACATTTTGCTTTCGCCAATATTTAGCTTATATATATATACATTATTCTCATGTTAATATTTCATCATTGTGAAACCTAAATTATACATGTTATACACAGTATAATACGTATATGATAATGGTTTGTTTGTTTATATGATAAAAACTAACTGTGCATATTTTTACTCACTGTTTACGTACTGACTTTTGCATAAAAACATTATAGCGTATACAAAAAACGTTAATAACCCATCTCTATGTCAATAAGCTGGTCTGAAAACAAATAAAAATAATTATTATTTATTTATTATTATTGTATATATTCGTAAAGAATTGGCTATAAGACTATATCGAAAGAAAAATATAAGTATATAATTAATGTAGTTGAGCTGAACTGAATTGTATACATATATCAATATAAAGTTCATCTCAGCTCAACTATAGTAACATTTCCTTCTATTTTTTGTCTATGTAGTCTCATAGCCGATAGACTCAACGAATCTCACCCCGTCATCGATTTTCTCCAATCGTATTCATAAATATGAATATAGAGGAAAGCAAAAAAAACAGTGCATTTTTGCAAAAGACACTTTTATAAAACTATAAAATTAAAAGTAGTAACAACTGTGCACAATCATATTTTCTAAGTGCATTTTTAATTATTTCGTAGACATTAAAAATTGCAGATCATTAAAAGAATTAAATATCTTACTAAAGAACGTGTTATAAATATACATTATAGTGGGTTAGACTTTTTTTTTTTATTGAGACGCTATATCGCAGAAAACTTGCCTCTGGGTTAGAAAAGCAGTAAAATATTATTTAAAAAAAAAAACACGAGATGGGGCCAGGCTATAAGAAAATATATGTATATTTTTTTAATTAATTTAGAAGCACTTATGCAGATGTTTACATACTGTCTGTTGGAACAAGTTCGAAAATCATAACGGAAAATCTTTATTTAAAACAAGGAAATATTTCTGCCAGGGATAAAACTTTAAACTTTATTTAATTCACTTCTCTTCTACATTTTTTTTTAAAATAACATACTTGAAAAATCTGAAAGAAACCATCTCTTGACTTGGGACCAAAGACTTTCCAAACGCACCAATAACCAACTCCATGCACCGCTGAACTCCTTGGGTGTGGCATGGAATATTTATGAAAATTCTACACCTACACAGTTTCACCGAACTTGATATTCGAATAAATATCTTCATTGGTCATTCCTAGCAAAAAATAGCGTAATACAAGGGTACTGGAACTGCGATTATTGATTTAGACGCATTCCTTTGCCTCTAGATTTCTATCTGGCCTTGATGGTTCTTCACAAATCCAGTTCCCTAATGCAATTTCTATGCAGTTTTCTGGAAAGGCAAAATAAGCATTTTTTTTTTTCAATCACAAGGTCAATTACTTGTAGTAAGTTGTTTGGAAACAACTTTGAAAATTTTATAACTTCCAACGCACGCTCCGGTTTATGAAGTAATTTTTTTTTTAGTCCAAGAGCCCAAAAGGAAAAAAAATTTATTTCACCCTAATTTTTGTGTTAGTAATGAAACTAAATGCAGTGGAGGTTCGCAATCGATTTCATTTTTGAGTTTTTTCAAATAAGGAAAAAATTTCGGGTTATTTTCTGTTTAAAAAAGATTCAATTTTTACGCAGAGAATGCAAGGGATACAATGACTGTCATTAAAAAATAAATTTTAATGGATTTAACATGCACGTCACCTAAAATTTTTTTTTTTTTAATTTAAAATTTTCCCTCCTTTTTCAGAGCTCCATATCCTTAAATCTGCCTGAGCACGAAAAACTTTCAAAGCACAATTTTTAAGTAAAGTGAATCTTCTAAAAATATATGCTCTAAAGAGTCTTATGTGGTTTCGTCCACTAGTTCTATAAAAAACAACATTTTCGCCCGAAAAAAATAGAAATGAATTAAAACACTTGTGAATTAATATTGGTGAATATCACAGGAACTGCTCATACCAAGATAAAAGTTAGCAACTTCATTATAGTGTACATTCAGTTAGCTTTGATTTGGGTCCTAACAGAAATTAGACCGACTAATAGTTCCTGAGAAATAGTTTTTCATAAACCAAATTTTTTTCCGAACAATGAGTAATGAAAAATATGCGAATTTATTTTTGTAAAAATGATGGATATTGCTACTTCTTAATTCCAACCTAATAGACAGATGTCAAAATAATTTGAGAAATTATTGATTTTTCATTAGTTGGATATTAAAGGAAAATTCTGCTTTTTGAAAAACTGTATCTCGGGAACTATTAAAT
>NW_027107138.1:999142-1008795 GCF_000696795.3 Halyomorpha halys | reverse complement strand
AAACTGTATTTCAGAATAACTATAAGTTAAGGTAGGATGACACCTGATACTGGCCTCAATTCCTACCCCCCTAAGTAAGCATGGCCTAAAACTATAAATGTAGGATTAACATTGAGAATAAAGCAGTACATACTGAGACTTTGAGTGTGTCATTTCTCTCCCAGTGTTCCCTTTTTTTTGCTATTTTCGCTAGACCCATCTTAAAAAGATGTTAGTTAATGCCGAGGGATGTGAAGGGTATACGGAGACTTTTGGAAGCCCTTAATTATTACCGGCACTTTGTACTTGAAATGGCCGATCATTTGGTGCCCCTTAATAATTTGTTAAAAAGGGTTCCAGAATAGTTATTACCCCGACTATCGAGAATAACGTGCGTCGATGCATGGAAGAATTGCAGAAGGAAACAGTCCTCGCGTTTCCTGACTTCCAGAAAATCTTCACGATTACTACAGACGCGAGTGAGTACGCCTTGGGAGCTGTTTTATCTCAGGACAGCGAAGGGGTGAGCGTCCGGTAGCGTATGGCAGTAAACGGTTAACGGAGGCGGAGACACGATACAGTGCCCTTGAAAGAGAGTTGTTGGGTATAGTTTGGACTGTGAACCATTTCCGACCCTATGTTTTAGTAGGAGATTCCGGGTCCATACGGGCCACCGACCTCCATAAGGGTCACCCGGTGGAAGGAGCTCCTTAGCCAATATAATATGTGCATTGTGTATAAGCCGGGTTGGGAGAACATATTCGCTGATTGCCTGTCTCGAGCTATTAGTGTCAATGCTATAGATGAAGAACGAGGGGAACCGTCCGGGGATGTCCGGCAATTTCAAAGGGAATGGATGCCGGGGAAGAGAATGTCAATGACAAACTTCGTCAAATTGTCTGGAAAACTAGGACGGCCGTTTTGATGAAGATTTAATATGGAAAGTACGGCAAAAGTTTGGTTTTGCACGGTCTGGTCAACACCGGGAGCGCGGGAAGACCAAATTTGTCGAGCACTCAAAGACGCGTCCAAACCGTGGAGGACATACCATCTTTACGTGAGGAATTCAGTAATATGGGAGAAGATTAAACGGCTGTGGCGGACGGAGCAGTTAGGGATGGACCGCAATTTCATCCGGTGCACAATGCTTGTAGAAACGGTTAGGGACGTTGAAAGGCAAAAATAAGTGACCCTCGCGTACCATCAGGGGAAAACGAATCATGGGGGGATAAACGAGACTATCACCGCACTGAAACGTAGATACTTCTGGTGGGGTATGCGACGGATAATACAAGAGACGATAGGAGAATGCGAGGTGTGCCTGAGCAAAGTACGACAGGCACTCACCAAGGGCAACCCTGGAACTCCACCGCGTCAGAATCTAAATTTGCGGGACGTATGGAGGACCTCAGGCTTAGGACCATGGTGTATCGGACAATAGGGGTAAGACGCTACTACACTATGAGGGTCCATTTAGGGTGATCGTCCTCAGACAATATAATATTGTCACTATTGAGAGTGCACGAGAACCGAAAAAACGAAGGAAGATTCACGTAGAGCAGTTGAAAATTCCAGGTGTGTTGACTCCAGAAGGACCTGTAGGGTCCTCCTCTCTCGTATAGTATATAAAAAGATATTTTTGTTCAATTTATTTTTTTTTTTTAGAAGTGTAGTATATGAAGTGAAGAAGAAAGTGTTAAGATTAGTTATGAAATTTTTTTTTTTATTTTCTCTTTTCTCCGTTGTGAAGTCTTTCATTTTAGTTATTGTAGCATTTAGGTAGAAGTAATTTCAGAATTTTAGTTTGTTGCTTATTTCATATTACTGAAATTGTAAAGAACTGAACTTATGTTTATTATGTAATTCATGTGTTGCATTTGGAGATTTCTTGTTGTGTTCTGTACAAGGACTATGATTGTATTTTACTTTTTGTTTCTATCAAGTTTCCGAGGAGTGTTCGTAAACTGGTGGGGGTGAGTTAAGGTAGGATGCCACCAGATACTGTCTTAATTCTTAATTCCTATCTCCCTAAATAAACATGGCCTAAAACTATATATGGAGGATTAACACTGAGAATAAAGCAGTATATACAGAGACTTTGATTGTGCCATTTCTCTCCCAGTTTTCCTTTTTATTTTTGCTATTTTCGCTCGACCCATCATAACTTATAAGCAATATATAAATTATATATTGAATGTCGCAATATTGATGTAATTATTATTATTATTTTTTTGCTAGGCAGTGTAGACTATTGATTGTCTTTCAAACGAGTACCCAGAATGTGAAGGGAGATGAATAATTTTGAATAATCCTTATATAATAAAAAAGGAGCTGATTTCCATTTATAGAATCCAGCCCACTGTAAGTGTGCTAATACTGCTCTCATTGTGATTTTTTTTTTCTTAGATAATTTATTTATGTATAAAATTTAAAATCAAATGTATTTTTTTTTAAGTTATGCCCAAACTAAATTCATTTTACAAGGTGTCCCAGTACACAGATTCATCCCCCCTAACCTCTGCAATTTTAGAATCTTGATTAAATTTTCGATCGTTCGTTACTCCAGACCGGATTTACGTACAGTAAATAAACAAAAAAGGTGCAGCAAAAACCCCAAAATGCGAAAAATCGTGCAAGAAAAATACAAACTGTGTATAAAACACCCAAATCTTGCTATAATCAAATGTATTGTTCAATTTATGATATTAACAAATTTTTGTTATTACTGTTTTTTTTCTCTCTTCGTGTACATAGTTTGATAATATTCATTTTTACCCCTTCATTTTATATATACGAGTATTTTGAGAGAGATTTATTTATTTTTATGTAATTTTTTTCACTTATTTATTTATTTTTATTCTTATTTTATTTATTTTTTTTTAGTTTTAGTATCAATGTGATGAATTATCACTATTACCTATTGCCCAACAATGTTGTGGCAGATTGTAATATTTATCAATAAATAAAGTTTTGAATTAAAAAAAATATACATACACCGAAAGTTTACCTAACATTATTTGAATCAAATTATACTAGCTTATCGTAGACAAAAAAAAACCCTAAATAACATAATCGTTTCAGGATTGAATGTACCTTAAGAATTAAGGTATATCATAAATCATGTTTCATCATAATTGCAACCATTTTAGTCTCCTCGGCCGGTCGAAATCAAATTTATAATTCAATTTATATAACTTCAAAATTCGAATTATGATGATTAATCCATATTGTAAATTTGATTATACAACGAGTTGGTACAATACGTTTTCTACAAATCTTAAAAAACAGTAAAGATTTATCTTAAAATTTTTAATCTTAAAAAAAAAATTATTTCGGTAGACGAAGCACAGCAATTTCACTTATTAACCAACTTACATCCCCTGGTTTTGTGTAGATTAGTAGTGGACTCGTGTTGAAGTTTTCGCTATATTTGCGATTTCGAGTAAAAAAAAATCAAAAAATTATGAACAAAACATTTTTCATTTTTCTGTTGCAATAAAAAAATTTATTTTAGTTTTTTTTTTCCAGAATATAAATGTTACCACCAAGAATACAACAGTGTAACAAAAGATTACCAAGTTAGTGTTCGCTTTTCCGGTTCAAATCCAATGTAACCTTTAATTTTTCCTGTTTTTCTCCTTTTGTTATTCATACAATTCTTTTTTATTTTGTATTTCTACATTTCTTACTATTGATAGTAATGGAAGCTGGTTATTGTTTTCAAATAAATAAAATTGAAGGCTCTTTAGAGGAAGATGTTTTGAAAATTTGCATTTAGTCACTGCCAGATTAATTCCATGAGGATAAGCGTTAAATTTATTAAAGAACGCTTAATTTCGTAATAATTCACCGAATTTAATCAAAATCGTTAAAGCCATTTTGGAGAAAATCAAAAACATATGAAAAATCGATTCTATGAAATGGCATTTCTAGTCGTTAAATTCTAGCGAAAAAGTAGCTGCCACATCTCAGTCATATATCTACCTTAAATATGTAATTTTAGTTTCTTATGAAAGAAGATGGCCTCGTGACCTTATATTGTAAACTGTTTTTAGAGTTCTACTACTGGGTAGTTTCTCTACATCCTGTATCATATCATTATGTCATTATGATTAAATTTACTGGTTGTATTTTTTTATACAGTTGTAAATATCAATAAATAAATAAAATAAAAAAAAAAAGTTTCTTATGACTTTTCGTTTTTGAGCTAGTCGTATGGTGACGGACTGATTTTTTAATTCAATTTTAGGATTTTGAAAACATAAAGCTTACATTTAATGAATATTACATTTAATAGCTTATTTTTATTTAGGACTTGACAAGAAACCAAAGAGGACTTGGGAAGCAGTACTTGCTCTCTGTGAGGATTTCAAGTTTCACCAGGACTGCTACCCCTTACTTCATTTGATCCTAAAAGACTTTACCATTGAAGAAGCTAGAGACAAAATTGAACAAGGTGAGTGGAAAGACATTATTTATAATATCTATACAATTGATATTAATTGAGTTGAATTAAACAATGATTAAAATTTACATCTAATGATCTAATTTTTATTTGCCAAAATCCACAGAATGTAAGTCATTAACATTAAAATAAAAGAATTAACATATACTGGTAGAATTTCCAAGTTTGAATTTCTATTTTGTATCTTAGGTTTAAAAGAGAAACGCTTTATTTATCCAGTGGTAATGCCCAAATATATTTTATTTCTTATGAACAAAGCTTAATGTATTAGCTTAATCTCAGTAGACAATTAGTGGCAGAATACTACAAACAAATAAATTACACTTTTTCAATACATCATCACATTTAAAACATATATATATAATTACATTTTAATACCTTAATAAAAAAATCTTAGTTAGTAAGATTATTTATTAATTAATTATCAAAGAATTAAGATTATTTAACTTGATCTTCAATTTTTTTTTTAGGAAAAAGAGACTGTGATTAGTGCATTAGATAGCTTTTAGGCAAACACAAAATTAATATTAATACTTTAAATTATGGATTTGATAAAGTACTAAACATTAATTATTGATGCCGATTTCATTTATTTAATTTAAAAATACATTCTCAAACCACAGCTCTTAAAAGAAGTGAGAAGATTTTCACGTTTTAGAGCAATTTTTTTTTTTTTTATCATCTAAATCTGTAATCAAATATCCATTCAAAATGTAATGTGGATGTCATTTGTTAAAAGTGAGTTTTCGAAACTTCATGATGACAATGATTTAAAACTTTATATTAAATTAAGAAAAACGATATTCATTCAAATATATACCACATTGAAACTGAAGAAAGAAATCTCCAGTAAAAAGAAGATAGAAGATGGAATTTTGAGAAGCCATCTTGATAACCAACAAAAAGGCATATAAGAATAATTTATAAATACAATTTTTTTTATAAAAAACTATAAATCTAGTATACCATTTTTATACTTCTATCCGTAAAATAAGTATTTAATAAATTAACTTTCGTTCAGTGTGTACAATATCTTTCTTTACTTTATTACTGGTTTATGTTTCATTAAAACAATTTCATTTTTCAGCCTTATTTCAAGTCTTATTAATATAATTTTTTCTTATTTTTTATATATGAAATTTTACTTATTAATTAATTTTTTTTTAAAAAACTGACAGCAATATGATTATTGTGACTATTTAGTACCTAAGACTAGATAAGAAGACCAGTTTAATTATGAAAAGTGTCGACATTATTATGTTAAGAGCTGATGACGGGGTGGCGGCCTTAAAGCGTTATTTATCGCATTATTTTTTATATATTAAGAAATTTATACGGTAGAATTCATCACTACAAATCGTTAAAATAAAATGATGAATAATTTGACACTACGTGTTTGATGTAATTCAATATTTAATATAACATGTTTGCCTAGTCTGAATAATCAGAACATGAGAAGAATGAAAATATTTGGTATTGGTAAATCCAATGGAGAATTGGTTTTAATTAATAAAAGAAAAATACGTTGAGTCCTCACTGCGGTGAGTGGGCTGCCTTGGGGTATCCAAGCCCAAGAGGAGAAAACAGCAGTTATTTCATTCCAATTTTTTATTATTTTAATGCAAACTATGTGTTCTTACTAGACGAAATTGATGAGTCTGCCAAGTATAGGTAGGGGGGAATAAAAAATGGCAGCTGTTTCAAAACGTTAAAAAAAAAAATTAATTTTAAATTTGGAGCCCGATATCTTGGAAACTACCAACAATACTAGAAAAGCAAAGATAACATCATTTGAAGTAGAGTAAATATGCTAAAATGAGCAGAAAGCCTGATTTTTTGTGCTGAAATATAATCTTTCATCCGCCCTGAGAATGTATTTCGAGACAAATTAAATGGAAACGGAATCTCAAAGACACGACAATACAATAAATAATAGGGTGAGTACCCTGTTGAAGGATGAGGTGTTGCTCTGTAGGCTGCCAGAACAAAGGGAACCCATCGATCCCAATCGGCTGCATCCTTACGCTCTAAGTGCGCCAGAGAGTCCTACAGCGTCCGATGGAAACGTTCCACCACTCCATTTCCACCCGGACGGTAGGAACATAGGAAGTCTAGACCTTGTTTATCCCTAATAACCGACATATCTTCTTAAATAATTCTGACGTGAAATACGTTCTTCTGTCAGTTAGAACTTTCTTAGGGGCTCCATGCCTCAAAACAATATGCTTGACAAATGCTTTTGCAACTTTGTTTGCCATTTGTAGCTTTAACGGCACCGCATATCTCGTGAAATTATCAATAAATGTTAAGAGATACTGGTTTCCTTTTGTGCTTGGACCAAATGGACCTGCTGTATCTAGTGATACTAGCTCGAAGGCGTAGGTCCCTTATTACAGTGGGCCCAGTGGAACCTGCAAGGCTCTTGGGCTTTTTCTCGTGTCACAAGAATGGCAATTTCGTACATATGTTGCTACGTTATTTCGTAAGCCGGGCCAGTAGAATCTATCCTGAATTCGTGCTGCCGTGCGAATCTCCCCTGGGTGACACGCTCACAAGGAATCGTTGTTTTCCTTAATAATAAAAGATCGTAACGAAACTGGAACCATCTTCAATGTATCACTATTAGATGTATCGTCCACCCAATACCATAAACCTTGGTTACCTTTCGAAACTTTTTCCGGGTATTTTCTGATAATATTGTGACACCAAACATCTTCTTCTTGCTTCTTCAAGATATTTCGTCGAGAAACTACGAATTTATAGTACCCACTCCTCTACTGAGACCATCGGCATATTGGTGACGCACTCCAGTGAACGACGTCGTAATTATACTGCATTAGCCGTAGCGCACACCGCGCTAGCAGAGCAGAAAGATCTCTCAAATGTAACATCCATTTCAGGGCTGCATGATCCGTTACTAGAGTGAATTTCCTTCCTAACAAATAGCACCTGAATTGAGCTGTGGCCCATACTACTGCCAGTAACTCTCTTTCAGTGGCAGAGTAGTTACGCTCGGCATTATTAAGTTGACGGCTGGCATACGCCACTGGTCTCTCATAACCTTCCCTGATCTGAGAAAGTACCGCTCCTAATGCTACACCCGAAGCGTCTGTTGATAGTATAAACATTAAAATCCGGATAAACTAAAACAGCGTGTGAACACAATGCTTCTTTGACAGCCTCGAAAGATGTTCTTTGCACCTCTCCTCAGTGGAATTTTTCATTCTTTCTTAAGATGATCGTAAGAGGTTTTGCAAGATTGAAAAATCCCGGAACAAATTGCCTATAATATTGTATATATAAATTGCCTAGGCCCCAAAAACGCTTTGACATCCTTAGTAGTTCTAGGGACTGGATACTCTACCACTGCATCCACATTCTTCGGGTCGGGCCTCATACCTTCGCTGGAAACTATATGTCTCAGATAATGTACTTCACTCTGCGCAAAGTGGCACTTCTCCAGATTCGCTTGTAAATTAGCTTCGTTTAGTCGCGCTAACACCCTTCCTAATCGCTGACAGTGTTCCTCTATATTTGCGCTGTAGACGATAATATCATAAAATATACTAGACATTCATTCCCTTTTATTTCTGAAAGTAGCTGATCCATCAGTCTCTGAAATGTTGCCAGTGCATTAACTAAGCCAAAAGGCATCTTTTTATATTCGAAGTGTCCTCCCTCCGTCGTAAACGCAGTTTTCTCCTGATCTTTCGGCCAGATTGGTATCTGATGACAATCACTAGCTAAATATATGGTAGAGAAGAATCTGCTTCGCCCCATACGCTCTAGCGTTTCAACAATCAATGGGAGTGGGTAAGCGTTCGTTTTGGTAATTTGGTTTAAACCACAAAAGTCGGTACAAAACCTGTATTTACAGGTCGAGATACCATCTCCTTTCTTTTTTACAAGTACTACAAGTGCTGACCACGTGCTCTCCGAAGGGCGTATGATATCCTTTTGAAGCATGTCCTGAATGGGTTCTGCCACCACTGGTCGCTGATGAAACGGTACCCGGTAGGGTCGTTTCACAACAGGTCCTTCTTCCGTGGTTCGAACTCGATGGTACACTCACAAGCGGCAACCCTCCTTACCAGGAGGTTCGAATAATTTTTATATATTTTCTTAAAACCTCTAATATTTGTCCTCTTTCATTAGTCGTTAAGTGGGATAATTTTTTTTACATTCCTTGATCAAGCTCAAAGTACTGTGGTTCCACACCCAGAGCCCGAATCATCTTTGCTGACTTGTCTGCCACATTAGGCTTTAAAATTTCCTTCGTCTCAAACTCCTCAGCCAGACCCAAACATTGCCCTTTAAGTATCACCACCTCTTCATTTGATAAATTAATCATTTTGACGCAGACTCTTCTACTATCGATCTTGTTAATATTACGGGCCACTCTTACACCATATTGTGGTTGTACCACAGGCTCCAACAATACATCTCCATTCCACGGTTCTTTTAGTTTACCCTTAAGTAGAACCTCACCAAACTGCGGGATACAAACTTTATTCACAGCATAAACCCGGCCTCTAGTTCGTTGTTTCCTAAAAGTGATTTCACTCCCTGTTGTTCATTCCTATAGAGCTGATTTATCAAAATCTTTCTATTCCTTTGCACAATAGTTCCCTTTGCGGCATCGATGACAAGTCCTAATTTACTTATCAGATCCCTTCCCATCAGACCGTCTGCTCTCGATTACGTCTGCTACAACGAATCGGTGAGACAAAACCCTCGACAGGATTTGACACTCCAAAACCTGCTCCCATCGGACATTTATTAGAGCACCTGTAACACCGGATGCGACCAGACGCGATGGATGTAGGGTATAACCCTCTATAGGTTCTTTTCTTGAAGAAGTTTGTCGGGGGGTGCGGTCAGCAAAGAACAAGTTCTTTAACATAGGTTCTTTTATTATCGAAATTTCAGAACCACTATCTACTAGAATTCTAGGCGCTGTCCCTCAATTTCAATGTCTTGCAGTATTCCTTTACTATTGACTGTGGAAACATTAGGAATAACGTAAGTTGCCCCTTCTTTGGCTGGGCTTATGAAGGTGGCGCACCCATCACGCCCTGAAAGTTTGGGGAATTCATTTTTTTTTCTCCTCGCAAGTATTAACAGCTTAGGTAGCACGTCTAGCAAGAGGCTGCCCTAAGTGCTCCGTTGATCCGCATACAAAGCAAATCCCTCTATTATCAGATCGAAT
>NW_027107138.1:981595-995113 GCF_000696795.3 Halyomorpha halys | reverse complement strand
ACATAGCGGTAACTTAGCAATATAACTGCATTATTTCACCATTTATGTATTCATAATGTTGAAAGGTATGTTACATATTTAAATTCTTATATAGTACCCATACAGTTAAGAAATTGGCAATGTATAACAATTACAAATAAAAATGACCACGTAGTGGTAACTTAACAACATAACAGCATTATTTCACTATGCATGTATTCATAAATGATGTGATCGATCTTGTGTTGTATATTTGATTTAAAAATAAAATATTATTTTGTAAATTGTTCTTATTGATTTTTTGATATTTAACTCCATTGAACCCAATTCAAAAAGTTTTCAAAGACTAGGTCTGTTCCAAGAACAGCTTCATATAATTATCCAATTCATAATCAAGCAACGATATTTTAATATTGGACATAGAGATTTTAAACATCGATGTTTTTTTTTAGTTACATTATTTGTTCCAACAACCATTTCTGACTGGTCGGAACAGATCTTATGTTTCTGAAATAGATGTTAAAAAAAAACAACAATGTATTTTTGGCAATGTATTGTTAACTACAATATTTTAAAACATCGATGTTTTTTGGCAAATGTATTGTAAGCAACGATATTTTAACAAATCGATGTTTTTTGGGTAATGCAATGTATGCAACGATATTTTAGAACATCGATGTTTTTTTGGGTAATGTATTGTAAGCAACGATTTTTAAAAACATCGATGTTTTTTGTAGTCGATGTCGGATTCTTTGTTCCAAAATTCACTTCTGACAGGCCGCAGAATGCGTGATTTGTAAGAACAGACCTTATGTTTTTGAAATTGTTGTTCAAAAACATCGATGTATTTTGGGCAATGTATTCTATGCAACGATATTTTAATATTGAACATTGATATTTCTAAACATCGATGTTTTTTTTTTGTCAATTTGCATTCTTTTTTGCAAAAACCACTTCCGACTGGCGGGAGTATGCGAAGTCGTTGGAACAGACCTTATGTTACTGAAATGGTTGTTCAAAAACATCAATGTATTTTGGGTAACGTATTGTAAGCAATGATATTTTAAAAACATAGATGTTTTTTGTTGTCGATGTCGGATTCTTAGTTTCAAAACCCACTTCTGACAGGCGGTAGAATGCGTGATCGTTGGAACAGACCTTATGTTTCTGAAATAGTTGTTTAAAAACATCGATGGTTTTTGGGTAATGTATTGTAAGCAACAATATTTTAAAACATTGATGTTTTTTGGAGTCCATGTCCTAATGATTGATTGAAAAAGCGCTTCTGACTGGCCGGAGCATGGGTAGTCTTTAGAACAGTCTTTATGTTACTGAAATGGTTAAAAAAAAAACATCGATGTTGAAAAACATCGATGTTTTTTGTCGATGTTTTTTTAACATCGATGTTTTAGTATTGAACATCGATGTTTTTTTATCGATATCGCATCCCTATTCCAGAGATATATTTTTTCAAAAATCAAAAATGTTATCCAAATAACTAGAAATTAACATTTAATTAACTTAATTTGTTTAAATATCATAAAAACTTCTACGTAGATAAACGTCATAAACTAGTTTATAGAATATTAAACTAGCTTTAGTTTGAGTGCTAATAGATACAGATTTCTCAATATCAATTCCTTAACGACTGATTTTTCAGTAATTTTTTATAAAATCTGGTTTTTATAAAGCTATATCTCAGGAACTATTCAAATTAAATAGCTCTATTAGGGTTCATATTTTAGTAAATTTACTCTACTTTAAATGATGTTCTCTTACGTTTTCTAGTGTTGTAGTTAGTTTCTCGATAGAGTTGCGAATGAATTTTTTGTTTTTTTAACTTTTAAATAAACAAAAAATAACCACCATTTTTTATTCTCCCTCCCTATACTCCCTACACTAGCAGACTCACTACTATTATTTTTTCAGCATGAATGTGCTCAATTATATTACTATTACTCATTGCTCAAGAATGAGATAGATTGTAATATTTATCAATAAATATAATTTTGAAAAGTATATTAGAGCTGATAAGAAAGACGAAAGGGGTAAATTTCAAGCCTGCATGACGTCATCTTCCATATAATATACTCACATTCCATCAAGCAAGCCTTGGAAATAACATTTTTTTTTTTATATCCGTAATAACTCTTTGATATCCAATTTGTCGGCATTTTTTCTGATGAAAATATATATATTGAGTAAAGATAACAGTTCAATTTATAGGTCCAGTAACTGGAACTGAGTTCAAGAGAAGCTAATTGTACTTTGATAATGAAAAGAATTATTGCTCCAATCGAAAAAATATATATACTAAAAATATCAGCTTGAATTGATGTACAGCTATATTACACTCGTTAATACATTTATCCGGAGCATGAGTGGCTAATTAAAAATAATAGTTTTATTTTGAGATATTGTAAAATGAATAAAACTAATTACGTCCTAAGTTGAGTATTTACATTATTCTGTATGATCCCTCAATAAAGTTGGAAAATTAAACATATGTCACACACCTAAAATGAAGGAGGCGAAGTAAGAAATTATTATTATCAGAAATTTCATATATTAGGCCGGAACAATAGGCAAAATCAATGCTATTTCAGTAAATGTGGATGGAACAATCCAGGGTATGTTGAATTTGGTTGTAGGATCTCACAACACTTTTTTTTTCCAATTTAATGATCCCACACCAAGAACCTAGACTTGATGTATTTCTTATAGATATAGCCATATTTCTTATAGATATAGCCTCGCCATATTTTTCACCACTGCTTTTGATTCCTTTATTCTTTTTTGTTAGAAAAAAATAATAACTAGCACTTATTCATGTTTCATGATTACATATTTTCACCTTAAATGAATCGAAATTTCGAATAAAAGAAACTCATTTATGTTTTCTACATAACATAATATTACCATTATGAGAAAAATCTATGACAATCGGTTTAGATATGTGAGCTCTTTCACGAAGGATGATGTTGCAATTGGTTTAATGTTTTAATAATTTTTTTCTTTTATGACTTCTTTCCTAGTCATTTCTGACATACGGGGGACATCTACAGGTTACCACCCTATTCTAACACCTTGGTAGGGGGAGGGGGGGACAGAAAAGTCGACGCTTCAGGCCGAATTCACATGTTTTGTTGTGAAATTATCACGTGTTATGCAAGTACATAAAAGGTGTGCCACAATCTATCTACAATTTTTAATATTTTGATTTGATTCTCACTGCATCTTTTGATATATTATTATTATTATTATCTTTTGATATATTATTAATATTGGATATAATCATATGCAGCACTGTTTTTAACTCGTTGCGTTCTGAAGGCGTAAAACCCCAAAAGCAACTAACAAACCCTAAATTAATTGAGAAATCAATTTCCTGTAAGAATCTGCTCTCATGTTTGAAGCATTTCTTAATTAATAATTCATCATCATTGTTGCAATTTTAGTCTTCCCGACCAGACGAGGAAACGGGAATTGCAGTGGCGAATTCTTGTAGAAAATTGAGTTCTAAAACGGTTTAGTCTCATAAAATTCTTTGATTTTCTTCACCGTTTATGGGCTAATTGTTAATAACTGTAAAAACTCGTTTTCGTTTATCGGCAATTGACACCTTCAGAACGCGTTAAATCAAAACATCCTTTACATCGGTTTGTTTTTTTGTTTTTTGCCACAAAAAAAGAGTTTCATTTGGAAGGTATTCTATCGACTAATGAAAAATAAAAAACTAACATGATAATCACGTGATTAATTAGAAAAAAAGTTCAAACTAAAAATATTCTTTTCATTCATCTGAAATATATACTGAGTTAAGACAGTTTTGGCGCTATGGCTTAGAAAAGTAATTTTTTATCATAAAAGATAGGTTCAATAAAAATGCATTAAAACTTTGAATTTTGAATTTTCCTCTGTACTAAGGATTGAGTAATTTCCGAGATTAAGCTGTATAACTGTTAATCGCTTATTTTAAATTAATCTGTCTGATTATTTTCGAGGTTTGACCAGGTTGATCAAATGGAAAACAATATAACTAACAAATAAAATGAAAATTAAAAGACAATAAAAAAATAAAGAATTCGCTTTCGCAATCACAAAATCCAAAGTAAAATAATTATAAATTTAGTGCAGTGCGCACAATACACAACACTGTCACCACCTCACTTTTGTTTTTAATTATTCGTCTAAATACTAGATAAGTGAAAGTAGATGGCCACCATAACATAAAAACCATAGAAACACAACAATTATTAATAAATTCAGTTTATTTATGAGTTTTTCCTTAATATTCATCACCTTCTACCTCTTTTTATATTATGTGTTAATTTTTCTAAAATCACTGGCTTTCCAACGTTATGTTATATTTTGTATAACTACGCTCTGATAAAATAGTTTTCAACAAGAATATATTGCTCATTGAATTAAATCATCAAATTTTTCTACATTTTAGAACTATCCATTTTATACAACTAGTAGCAACGAGAGATGACAAAATATTTCCAATGAACGTAAAGGTACAGGGAAAGCTATTTTGAAAGTTCGGTATTGAAGCTTTATGAGTCCAGTTCTATAAGGGTGGCCTACCTGACATTAAAGATGAAACGTGTATAATCAATTTTTTTTTTTAATATTTATTTATTGTTATTTACAACTGTACATTATGACACATTTAGTAAATCTGATCTAAGTTAAATGGGAGTGTTACAGGGGTGTCGAGAAACTAGAGTGCTACCAATGGGTCACTCTAATGACATGTTACATTAGTGGTCTCGTGGCCATCTTCTTTTCAGGCGCCTCGGAGGATTGTCAGGAATGGAAGAGGATGAAGATTAGAAACTAGGGGGTTTGAGTGGTTAGAGATCAAAATTGTTAAAGCTGTTGTGTCAAAATATTTTAAAAAATGTAAAATCGACAATATGTATATAGGCACCTGGGTCTATACCTTTGCCACAAATCCAAGACTTGTACAAATGCTTGGTAAACAAAGGAATCAACAAACGTAGGTACCCACCAAGATATATATATATCTTAAATATCTTATTTTCGTTTCTCGATCGATCGATTGTTTTTGAGCTAGGCTGTTCATAAAGACACTTCACTTCCACACCCACACATAGACGCACAGACCATTTTACAAGACTCAGGGACCTTATATTGGACATATATTTCCGTTGAAGACACGAATTTAAATTTTTTCAAGATTGCAATGCCTTCATATCAAGTACTTTATTGTCATTTAATATTAAGGTAACCCAAAGTAAAAAAAAAACAGGAAAAATAATCGTTAAATGATTTAATATATATTAAGAAACAGCTTTATTTTGTGTGTTGTTTTATTGGTATTCATTTTTAATAAATTAATGACAATAAAAATGATTGAGAAAAAAACATTCGGACCACACTACACTTACATATAAAACTTACTTAAATATAAAACTATATATCAATAAACATATTTGTCACAATATTTTTTTTATTATTGAAACTGATTTTTTATTAGCTGAAACCCTAATACATTGGCCATTTTCAAATTCCATTCAAAATCCTATTCACCTGCTATATTATTAAAATATATTTTCATATATACAAAAAATGGAAGTATTTGTTTTTATTTTAATCTCAGTTCTATTTATAAGGTTATTTTTTTTGGAGGCTTTTAAGTCTCAAATATATAAACAAATATTATACATAAAATTCACTTTAAAAACCTATAAAACAAATTATTATATAAGCTAAAAGGTTTTTTTTTTTTTTTTTACTTTCACTTACCAATAATAAGAAGTTCCCTGAAGACGAAGGACTCCAAAGCGTCGGTGTATAGTAAATTGGGAGAGAAAAAAATAGTAACAAAATGAACAATGTTGCGAGGCCCAACATCATTGGGTCACGCTACACAGCTACACGGCATACTTATTCAAATCTAATCAGATACTTTTTTTTTAATCTTACACCATATAGGCATACCATGTAAACAATATATAATTACAGTATTAATTTTTATTTTTCATCGCTTTTTTTAATTTTCGTTCTTTTATCTTTTTCACTATTTTTTTTCTTCTTTCTATACGTCATTAATTCTTTTTTGTTAATATCTCTCCTTTTTTATCTTTCTTCCTTTTCTATCCTTTTTTTTTTCATATTTTCTCTTTCAACCCAATGTGACTTTCCTCTTTTTTTCCCTCTATAACATAAATAAAACACACCTAAAATACAAAATATAACAAATATGAATATAAACTCATAATGTATAGGTCATGTAATTGATACAAGTAGTCATAGATATATATGTTTACATAAAAAATAACAAATAGATATAAAAAAGTAACATATATATAACTTACGAGTACTTGGACTGAAAGGCTTAAAAAAAGGGAACAGAATTATAACGTACGCTTACTAGAATGATACTGCTTTATTATCTCTGTGATGCTCCTTAAACACATTATTGGGGTTTATTTCCATGAGGAGTTAGGATTAGAGTTGTATACAGGCCTTCTCCAACCATAACTCCCCCCTACCAGTTTATGAACATGCCTCATAAACTCCAAAAAGATAACCGCAAAAAAAAACAAAAAAAAACTAAAGACAAACTAACCTATAAACAAAACGAAAACTAAAAAATACACTTTTCATTAACTAAAATTAACACATGAACTATTTAAAAACTAATAAAACTTGTCACTCCGTTCTTCTTACAATATAACTTAAAAACACTAACGATAAAACTTTTGTATACAAAAAAAAAAAATTACTTAGATGAGAAAACTCCAGATCCTATTGATTATTCATTATGGCGAACTTGAGTTGTTCTATGTGGACCGTCCTTCGTTTTTTTTTTGTTCTTTAATACTCTCTATTGTTACTATGTTATGCTCTCTAATTGTAATCACCCTGAATGGCCCCTCATACCTTTGCGGTTCCTTACCCCTGTTAGATCTCACTCTACGGTAAACTACTGTCCCTATACTAATTTTCCCCATAATGTCACGTACACCCTCGTTATCTTGCGTCACGCGTATGGCTTTCTCCTTTTCGATTCTCTCCCTCACCTTGTCTCACGTTTTTCTCAGTGCCATCCCGTTACCGACGGTCTTTTCTCCGCCGATCACTGTGTTTCTATAATCGCTTTTGCGCCCACTAAGTCTGAACAGAATTTCGAATGGAGGGAATCCCTTTACTGTATGCACGGAGTGGTTATAGGCTGCCATAGCTCTTATCATAGCCTCGTCTGGTTCCAGGCCCTTATTTAGCTGGTACACCCGCAAGTGATTGCTTAACGTACTGTGTAGCCTCTCTATACTCCCCTGCTCTTGGGGTGTCCTGGGGTGTTTAGATGCCACCTTACCTCCAAAGCCTTCATTTTCTCCCTGACGTTGGCGTTATCGAACTCCCGTCCCGCATCAGACGATATCAGACCTCCCTCTGTTGATCTCCGTCCAGAACGGTTTCCACCATCATTAGGCATCGAACGAAGTTTCGATCCATTCCGATTTGTTCTGATCTCCAGAGGCGTTTTACCTTCTCCCAAACAACTCAATTCCCAACGTATAGATATGTAGCGGTATGTTCGCCCCGGTTTGGATGTATCTTCAGCGTCCGGCAGATCAGATCATTCCTGATACCCGGTGCCGACTAAATAGTGATGATCGAGTTCCTCCCTTATTTAGCGAAGTCCATCTTCATGGGTCCGGAAGTTCTTGTCTTTCAAATTATTTGGTGTGATTTATCGTTCACCACCTCATCGATCTCTTCCATCTCCGTTGGTCTTTCCTCGGTCGAGCTTTCATTCTCGGATGATGGCTCATGGTCGTTCTCCGTCGTGTTTTGCGTTTTTCCTTCCCCTGGCGTCCATTCTCGCAAAAACTGTCCCACCTCTCCTGACGTCTGTGGTTGTTCCTCCTCTATTACATTAACGGTGATCGCGCGGGATAGCCAGTCAGCGACTACATTTTCTTTTCCTGGTTTGTACTGGATTACGGTGTTGTACTGGTTGAGCAGTTCCTTTCATCTGGTGACTCTCCCTCCATGAAGAAAATATCTGCATATTTCTCCTTTATTTCCTGTCTCCAATTCCTCCCCCCCCCTCTTGGATCGCACCTATCCGTTGGTTTTCACCCATTCGAAACTGGCGACACCGATATCTCCTCTTCCCCAACCGAACCCTCCACAGGCCCTTGTTATTCCTAATCACCACTCTTGCCTTCCCTAATAGATCGCAACCTATATTAGCCTGATATTCGCGGGGCATTTTCTCCACGATATAAACCCTCAATACCCCTTTTTCAATCCCCCATTTCCGTAAATTAATGTCAGCCTCCCCTTCAACTCTACAGGGCCCGCCCAGGGTGATTAATTGACAATGACATACCTGGATATCCATCTGGTTTCCCTCTAACCGCCGCTCAGCTTCCTCAGCGCCTCCCGGCACAGGGTGGTGTGCGATCTCCCCGTGTACACCAGGCATCTCACGCCAATCTCCTTGATGATAGGCAGACCGCTGATCTCTCTTTTGACATTGAAAATCTCTAATGTGCGGTCGCCCTTCTCCTAGCACCTTCTTCAACTCTCTTGCCTTGATCTCCTTCCCTCACTCACTAGGCGCCATCTACTGCTTGGCGGTTTATTCCTCTATCCTCCCCCTCTGTTACTGAGGCTTCTGATGCTTCTGAGGTTTCTGAGGTTTCATTAGAGGACTAACTAGGTCTATAGTACTCTCGTCTTCTCCGCCGTATTCGCTGAAAATATATTTCCGTCGGTTCTCCTGGTCCCGTTTCTGCCCTTCTGTACATATAAAGGCACTGTCATTCTATGTGGCCTTCATTGCCGCACTCAAAGAACCTAGTGCGGGAGCATTGAGCCACCAGGTGTCCTTTTCCGCACCCGTGGCACTTCCTGCCTTCTTTCCCTCCTCCATTGCGTATTCTTCCCTGGTTCGGTCGCCTTTCTCTACCTGTATCTCTATCTTTACCACTATCCCTGGGTTCTCTTCTCTGCCATGGTGTTGACAGATTCCTTGTGCGGTGGTACGGTTCTCTGTTCCATCCTCCATCATCGACAACCATCCTTGCATGCTCCTCTCTAGCGCTCGCGTCGATCATGTCTTGAGCACATTCCACAAAAGTGTTCAAAAGTGTCCTCACTTATTTAACTCACCGATTTCGCCTGAGAACCGCTCTAAGTCTGAGATGGCTTTTCTAATATCCTGATAGGTTACTGCTCCCACTATCATTTTAGCCAACATATGGGCGTGAGCAGCCGCGAGAGTGGTCTCTGATAGCGGGGGTAGCACCGGAACCGCCGCTGGGACTGCCGGGACAGCCGGGGCCGCAGGAACTCCAGGAGCCGGTTGCGCCACCGGGATCTGTAGAACTGGCGATGTCACTGCGGGGTGTGGTTGTGGTTGACCATCACCATTAACCATCTTGGTCAGTAAAAAAAAAAGTGACAATATAGGAGAAATAAAAGAAAAGAAAGCCGGAGAAAGAAAGAGAGAAAAAAAATCCAAGATGAGAGAACAGAAAAAATCTTCAATCAGTGAAGTTTTAGATTAAAAAAAAAATTAAGATTTAGGAAAAAAAATCTTCAGTCAGTGAAAAATCTTCAATCAGTTTCCGGGTCTCGGCACCATTTACGAGCACTTGTACTGAAAGACTTAAAAAAAGGAAAAAAGTGAACAGAATTATAACGCACGCTTACTAGAAAGATACTACTTTATTATCTCTGTGATGCTCCTTATACACATTATTGGGGTTTATTTACATAGGGAGTTAGGATTAGAGTTGTATATAGGCCTTGTCCAACCATAACTTATATATGTGTAGTAAATATTAAAAATATACACAAAATAAATAAATATTTTGGAAAGAAGAAAAAAGAAATTCATTAAATACTTATATATACATTAAATAGTATAGTTTTGTGAGACATAAAAGTACTACCTATTAAACGAGTACCTCTAGTCGAATGTTTCAGTGGTTG
Source organism: Halyomorpha halys (assembly GCF_000696795.3). NCBI lineage: Eukaryota > Metazoa > Arthropoda > Insecta > Hemiptera > Pentatomidae > Halyomorpha > Halyomorpha halys. Next base: position 985,150 of record NW_027107138.1, on the reverse strand, counting down.
TGCCATATAATGAGTTCAGGCAACCTAATTGGAAATTTTTCATTTGCTGGAGACACAACCGATCAACCCACATGAAAATGAGTTTGCGTCATCCTTGGAAGACACTTTAGAGAAGTGGCCCTGTCGCAGTCGATGGAGAAGTGTCTGTGTCATGGCACTTGAGGCGTCTGCCTGGAGACCCTTCGCGGTCAGTGCCCTAAATTGAGTGTACAAGAGCGGGTGGTCTGTTGGGTGGTAAACACTTGCTCGATTGATAGGTGATAGGGGAATCTGGTTTTGATGATCGGCTGGTCTACAACCTTGAAGAAGTTATGTGTGGAATTAAATCCATCTCCATTTTCCAAACAAAAATAGCTAAATAATAAAATAAATAGAATCCACTGTTAATCGATAGAAGTCTCAGTATATACAAAGTTTCTACTAATGAAACCAGGATAAAAGTGGGAAAATTGACAATCAATATGATTTGTTGGGTATTAAAATACAAGTTAATTTAAAATGTTCTTTCAAATTAGCTTTAAAAATTTAATAAATTTTGCTCAACAATAAAATAAAAAATATCTAGTGCGCATCACGCATCACACAATTTTCACTTACTGACCTACTCATGTCCCCAAATTTATGTAGGTCAGTGAGATCGTGTTTAAGTTGTCCCTGTGCTTGTGATTTTCGCAAACAAAATCATCTGAAGAGTAGAGAAGAACAAAATTATGAACAAACTTTTTGTATTTTTTATTGCAATAAAAGTTCTTATTTTAAGGTTTATCGATATGGTAATAAGAAATATAAATTTCGTTCCTGCCAAGCATACAACAATGTAACAAAAGATAACGAAGCAGTAATCGGAAAAGATTTCCCATTCAAATCAGATTTGTCAATTTTTCCTTTTTTCTCCTGTAGTTATTCATAAAATTATTTAATACTTTGAATTTATATTTTCCATAATATTGTGAACAATGATAATTGTTTATTTTTACAAATATACAAAATTAAAACTACTTTACTGAAAGATTTTTTTTTTAATTCGGCATTTAAGCCCTATTAGTCTATTTCAATGATGATAAGACTTAGCTGGTATCATAATGCTCTTAATTTGTCATTTATTCTCTAATTTTAATCAAAATTTTTGGAGCAATTTTGGAGAAAAACGAAAATATGTGAAAAATCTAATCTGTGAAGTAGCACTTCCGTTCGGTCAATTTTAGGGAAGAAGTTAACTAGGCAGTTACTGTTACATCCTAGATAGTTGCTGTTATGTACCCACCATAAATATATAATTTCATTTCCTTACGACTTTTCGTTTTTGATCTAGACTTAAACAGACACACAGACCATTTTGCAAGACTAGATTTCTTGGACTCAGGGGATCTCAAAACGTGTATTTCCGTTGAAAACTCGACTTCGAAATCTCTCAAGAATCGCTTGGGATATTGGGGGGGGGAGTGGGGTATATTTCTTACTTTCTATATATTCCAGAAATAGGTAGATGGAAGTAAAAAAGCCGAGACTGATCGATCTCTTCTGATCACATTCACGAAGCCATGTATCGTTACAATTGTTAAGCCGTTGTATCATTTGTAGAAAAAAAAATTGGTATTCGTTATTGTTACTTCAATAAAATATAATACGAATTTTTATAGTAAGTGAAATTTGTGCGATGTGCTTTTTGTTTTCATTACATACTGGGTCATTAGATCAGGGAATTTATCTACGCTGCTCTGCATTATTCCAGTTCTCCCCCAAGTTTTCCCATAAAGTCTTCTGTCAAGATATTTGTTGAGCAATAGGTCAACATCCCCATGTCAACAATTTTGGGATCCAGGCCGTGGAATAGCTCAAGTACTCCAGCTTCTGTATGATCTTCCAAGACTGGGATTTTCAGTTACCTTTGGTCATCTTCCTTTCTTTGTTTGCAGCCGTCACTAATCTTGTTTGTTTTTATCGGCAGATCCGATGACATTCATACGGCGGCATGCGAGGATAACACACACTTTTTCAAAACTAATTATAGATATGATTTAATAAATTAAATCCAAAAAATTTGTACTCGTGCTAGCATAAAGCTAGCAAATCGTTTAATCCAGCCATTCACTCCATTTTATAACCTTAAGATAATAATACACACTTACTTTTTTCGATACAGATGCCACGGTATCTCGATTTACCCTTAAAAACGTTGCCGTCAATGTACTTATAGGTAACAGCTGAACTGGCGCTTAGGCTGCTATGTGTATTACAAAACAGGATCACTCAGGTTTTATAAAACACAGCTTATACAACGATCCTGAACTATCCAAACCAATTTATATTTTGAAACTTTAGGTATGGATTACATCTAAACTTTCAAATTTTGGATATTTACGTACCTAATTGTTTAGATACTACATGTTATTTAGACCTTAATTTCAGTTTCATATTGAATAAGGTCTGAGACTCATAATGACTGCATGTTGGCTGTTCTACGCTAAAGATAAATTATCTTCATTGTCAATTGTTACTTTACAACTGTTGTGAATAGGAATCATTGTGTTTAAGATATTATTTTACTTTACGTTTAATCATTCTTATTTATTTATTTATTTTTTTATCTATTTGTTCTATTTCTTATTTTGTTATCATTTAATTTGTATACTTTTAAATATAGTTGAATGAGCTCTATTATCATTATAAGCATTGTCCAAATATAAGACAAATGTTAAGTTAAGACAAAGTCCAAATGTTATAATACAATAAAAAAATAATTGAAATACAATTTATTCTTCAATTAAGGACACTATTATGGAAGGGATTATTATTTTCATATATAATAGAAACAAGGTTTCAAGAAAAAAGTTTTCTCTTATTTCCAGGGGGTGGACGCCGCCCAACCTGATTGGATTCGCTAGCGATTGATAGTGTAAAGTGGGGTGTAGTTAGTAGCATATTATAGTGCCATAGACAGCACTGGCATACACAGATCTGTATGAACGAAGGTAGAAGGGATGGTAAACGGAAATGTATAAAAAAAGGTTGAGGGGTTGATCGATGGTCAGTTGTATCTATGCACGTTGAGTTTTATTCTTGGACAGAACTGGATAATATTCGTTTTTCTACTAATCGTGCCTGTACGCCATCAGGTTCTCCTATGTCCATGTGCTAAAAGCAGCAATTGGCGCCACTTACTTCACTTGGTTTTCGATCTTCACCAAATCACTATGTTTTTTTGTTTAAGCTTTATTTTTTTTTTCCATCTTTCTTTTTACACCCCTTTTCCTTCTCTACTCTTTTCTTATTACTTCCTCTTAACCAAGCTATTAAGTTATGTTCACCACATGTTGTTATTGTCATATTTAATAATTACTCCTTTTGTCTTATATAACTTTATATTCTATTTTTTTCATCCTAGTATTTTACTTACATATTTCATTAATTACATATATTTTCTTTCTCATTTTTTTCCATAAGTTTAATCTTAAATTATTATTAAATTAAAATATTCATATTTCTTAATCCCTTTTGGATTATATAACTTTAAATTTGATATCTTTAATCCTGTTATTTTACCTACATTTTTAA
>NW_027107138.1:962726-980818 GCF_000696795.3 Halyomorpha halys | reverse complement strand
AAACATGGCGTTGGTTTCCTTCGGGTTACTTACATAAATATATTGAAACATATTCTTACCTCGTTAATGTATGGGATATTTAGTATTTATTAATTTAAAATGTTTCTCAATTCTGCTGTCCGCCTGATGCATCTAGATCTAAACCCGATTTGATCGAGAGGAAGGCAGTTATATAAGCAATGTTTGTTGTTCATTTCCTATCAAGAAAGTTGGCTGATAAGGGAGCATCGTGTAGACTAATGCCGATAGTGCAAATATTATATTATCTCTTTATCTTCCACTTCTCCACGTGCCAAAACAAGTGCCTTGACATTGAAATCTTGGCATTGCTTTCCAATAACCTTCGGGTAAATATTTTTTTATTATTTGCAAAGTTTGCAGAAAACTGGATAAGCGCTTGATAAATTTATAAGGCAAATATTTTTCTGTTAATAGAAGAGCATGACAAAGACTAACGCGAAATCCACATACTGGACTCAAATATAAAAATTTAAGTGAAGATTTATTTTATTATATAGACCGCTAAATAGACAATTTTAGCCTTCAGTTGACAACAAACTACTAATTTGCCAGAATATACTAAAACCAAATATATACTAAAGTCCATCGAACAATATTCAATGCATTATATTTCGAATCCAACAATACGTTGCATCATAAACTTAAAATATCGCATTTGTCTGAAACCTTGATTTACCCCGATCCTTAACATTTCACTAGAAATTCATTCCCCATCCACACCCTATATCAAACCCCTTACAGAAATTTTGTCCATGCTCTTAATACCTGGGATGGTAAGAACAATTTGTGGTTTCAGATATTCAACTCACGAAGGGCTATTCAACTAATTTTTTACCGCTCTATGGGCACCTTATTTGCAAATATTTATTTCTGCAATCCTTTCTTGAAAGGGGATGTTTTTGACACCTGGGCTTTTGCATCAAGGTGCAGAATTTTCATATCTCTCATGACCTTTAACGAAGAAGCTTTGTAAGCTCCCATTTTACTAATCGAAGTGGTCATGATTGATCCTATCGTAATCCTTAGTCCCTCATTTGGACTGGTTCAGACTTTTCAGAGATTCGAGATAGCCAGATAGAGATGGACCAGTGTACAGCGACCTCTATGTTCCCAGTTGTGCGCCGTAGATAGATCCAGCGATTTTCTTCATCAAGGCAGTTATTATCATTCTCCTAAAAATAGATTGCTCGATGTGGGGTTTCCAGGTAAGTCTTGAGTTGAGCATCTCATACACTCCATTATAATAGGGCTATAAAGCAACTCTTTGTGAACTGATAGAGTTATGAAAAATCCCTTCAGGACGATTTTGGGCTTTTTCAAACCGTTTTTAGAAACCGAGAACATCTTTTTTTATTAATTAGCGATTTTCGAGAAAATTCATAATAATTTTTGTATAAAATTCATTTTGTGATAGGCCCCAACAAAAGCAACCATTTAAATTTCAAAACAAGTTATAGTAGTTGCGTGTTAAATGTTAAAAGTTGTAAGGTTTTGATGTTTATTTGAGATAAATTGCAGACCGATTACAACTGTTTATAATTTTTTTTTCTTCCTGAGTGCTATTCAGCTGTAACTTTTTTGAAGGTTTCTTTTTATTTCGATTCAGAAAAAGATCGCATTAGACTAGCGCCCTATTCTCCAACTCGCGATCGTTTGATAAATCAAAATTAAAATTAACAACTTTTGTATTAATCATGTAACCTTACGGATTTCTCTACCATGTATCGTGGCTCTTTTCTTGCGATCAAATCAATGAAAAGTTGAATTCTCAAATCAATTTTTGAGGTATCTTCATATTTCTAAAGGGGTTGTAGAAAAACTCTTCACAAAACAATTGAACTTCGAAAAATCGCTCTACGATTATTTTCGTCCTTTTAATGCCATTTTTCTAAAAAATCTGTACTTATGTATTTTTATTTTTATTATAATTTTCGCGTATTTTTATAATTTTGTTCGACATTAACAAAAGCAACTCCTTAGGCTTTATTATATATATTTTTGGTATTTTTAAATGCAACTGAAAAGTTTTTTTGTTTTTTTTTCTTGAAAAAACTCTGTACCTTCATGAATTTTTTGTATCATATTGTTACATAACATTTTTTTTTCTTCTAAAAATATGGAATTAGTTTTTCCTAATCAAGTTAGTAAAGTCAGGAATAATTTAAAAAAATAAATCATTACTCCTGTACTATTATTAGGTTTGTAAGGAATATCATGATCTAATTTTAGTGATTAAAACTGAGCAAAGTCTACACCTCAGTTGAGAAGTAAAGTTAGTCAATAATACTGGTTCGCTGTGAGAGAATTGAAATGCTATTGAGAAAGGCGGTTCTTCACAATCTCATCCAATGCATATTAATAAGGTCACATCTCCAAATCCGCCAAATGACAGAGTCGATGACACCTTAGCCATGAATACAGGTTTCCTCCAACCTTTTTATAAAGAAAATACTTCCAAACGTAAACAAGGTCTTGGCTTGTTCAGCTATATCCAGTTTATGACCCAGCCGGGGCGGCATTCACATAATGAGTTTTCAGATTATAATAACCATAAAACATGTTTTAGTATGATACCATAACCGGCTTCACATCTGCTCCCGCTCACAATTGGATAGAGTCCCTACTTCTCGGTATAAATCTACTTAAGGCTTGTTCTGCTAATTGTTCAAGCTCCAGCAGCGCAAAGGTTTTTTTTTCTTCGCTGACTGATCGATAATTGACATGCGGACTGTCGTCAGTACTCTTATACTCTTCTGGAATCTTGATCTAATTCACAGTGAGAGGGACACCCAGTGGGAACATGATTTGGACAGTTATACGGAGCTTTTCCTAAAGAAGCGTTGAATATAAAAAGATCACAACAATTAAATAGTATAATTATTTGCATATATTTACATACATCATCTGAAACATTTAAATACCATTCATTAAATAAATTAAAAATATTTGAATCTAATTTATTTGAAGGATTTTTTCAGTGAGGGGAGTGATTTATAATTTTTTTTTTTTAATTTCACATTACTAATACTGGTCTAATAAGGATCCATATAGGCAATTCACTATCATTACAATTAACACAGAATTTGTGGCCATGTCAGCTATTAAGTTAAAATAAAAAATAAACAAAATTGAAAGAGAACCTGCCAATATTATACAATTATTTTTTAAAATATAGATGAAAGTTCAATAGGCTGTATCCTTGCTAATAATTAACGGAATTCAATGAATTTTGTTTTTGTGTGCAAGGAATAAACCAAAAATAAATTAGAACCAATTATATAATTAGAATAGAATTAGAATTAGGAGATATAAACTAAAACATTTGAAAAGTATCTCTTTAATTAAAATCAACATTTTGCCGAGATCAACATTTTTAAACTGAATACTGCCAATAAACATTTTCTGTCAAAATTTATACAGTAATTAGACGCTCTATTTCGTTTTTTCACTCCTTGGCCAGATATATCACTCCCTGGAATAAATTTTAACAAAATATATGTCAAGAAAACTATGATATTGAGTGTGCATTGGGTTCAGAAAATTATCAAAATAAATAATAAAGGAATTTAAAAAAAATCTAATCGTTGGCTGTAGCCTTTTAGAAACGAGTTGGTTTGTGTGGTTGGGAAGTTTATCATGGAAGGATTGGTATCTGGTTCTGGCCAAATCGGCAACATACGGGACATTTAGGTCCTGATGGATGACTTAATTTGGGACAAAGTAAGGCACATTAAGGATTTTACGAAGGATTTTGGACTGTAAGCATTGGATTCGAGAGGAATTTGATGGTTTAGTGGAGCCTCAAAACTCAACTCCGTATGTCCAGATAGGCCTTATAATAGTCATGAAGATCAGTCTTTTGTAATGGATTGGAAGTTTAGACCGTTTGTCTAGTAAATGTTGTCTGTTAAATCTAAAAATGTTTACAGAAAGTAACGCAAAAACTGCGTATTTGTAGTATTTCTAATTGTGTCTGAAGTGTTTATGAGGTTGGAGTAACCCAATATTTTTTTAATTTTGTACATCTCATTTTCTGTTCATAACCTGATTCTGTCTTTTTCAAAATGGGCTATCTCTTTTAAATTTTGTTCAAATTTTTTTTTCCAGTGTATGATTTTAGGTATATCAAATCTGTTTTATGTCCTGTTTGTCTTAAATTCGTTGCGAGAGCAGATTGGGTTTGGCAGTTTGCACAAACTGGACATAGTTTCAAATTTTTATCCCTGAAATCATACTCCGAAAAAAAAAATCAAACGAAATCTAACTTAATTATCGCTATTAAAATATGAATTAAAAAGAAAATGAGATCTACAATATTCAAACTCGTGTTTAAAAACAGCAAAAACAATGAGCAACTATGAAAAGAGAAAAAAAAATTCAAAACAGAATAATCAGACTGACTACCTGATAGAAAGAACGCTTTGGATATGAAAAAACCAAAATAAATGGGCATTTACCTTTCTCCATTGCATTATTGCTCAGTTTGGTTGCAACCCTTGCACTGGTCTGTCCTAATATACAGCTAACATATGTAGAAAATACAGCTATAAAACAACTCTAAGTAACATCTCTATTTATTATTGCTAATATGTATTAACATTAATGTTCATTTTAGTGTTTAATAATTAGTAATAATCCTTTGTTTCCAATGAAGCCAAGAGCTATTACCAATTCCTGCAACTGATCTTGATCAATTTCTAAATGTTTCACTTCTTTTTTCTGACGTTGCGAAAGGTTCACCCCCCTTATCACTCATCTCTTCTGGGTCTCCCTTTCTTCCGAGTACCCTGTCGATTCCAATCAAATGCATCTTTCTCTATGACACAGTTACCAATCCCCTTCCACTTCCTTTTCTTAACTAGTTCCTCTATTAGCTTGAGGTTAGTTCGCTATCTTAGTTATTGGAAATGGTTTCAGACCAGTGGATAACAAGGTTTCTTCTTAAGCAGCTATTAACAAATACTTGGAATTATTCCTAGTTCTTATTTGAATTTACATTTGTTTTAAAAAGATGCAGTTTGGTATCCTGAGAGATGTTCCTGTTCTTTCGCTTTGTTCCACTGTTCTACAATACTCCGTTTCCTTTGCACAATCTGTCCTTAACATTCTCATCTACTCCTCTACCTTCACTTGCTATACTCCCTAGATAAAGGAATGAATATATTATTTCGATAGGCTCATCTGGTTCCTCCTACAACCAATCTTCAAATCTGCTCCTTACCTCCATTTCCTCATTTTTTTACGACGTCGCTTCAATATAATTTCACTATCGAATGATTTCCAAGAACTTCAAAAATAAACATCAAGGTTTTCTTTCAATAGGGGCACATCAGACCGAAAAAAAATTGATTTTATTTAGAATTTTACGTATTTCAACCATAGTAGACTGCGGTTACTTTCATTACTTAGGTCGTTTTACAGCCTGTTCCGAAGTTATTACAGTAATTAAACATAAACCCCAGTCTATCGTATGATCTATGGAATACCTTAAACACGAATTTAATTAGAAAAAAGTTTGTCAGGCGTGTAGCTATTCAAGGATATTACCAGTCAAGAAAAGATTTATCAATATATATATATACACGTGGGTGTAAAGAAGGAAAAGAGACTTGGACGAAACACATCAATAAATAGAAGAGGGAGAAGGGATATAAGAGTCAAGTGAACTGCTCTACATTGTTAGATTATCTCTTTACGAGAGACCTTAAGATTTTTGCCTTCCTGTCTTTTATCTGTCCCTGTCCCAGCGGATTTTATTGGATTTAGTAAAAGCCTTTCATTTTATAGCAGGCATAATAAACTGGCCAGAACAATAGCACAATTTTATAGCACCTCCCAATGGCTTTGGGTTATTGACTACAGCTCAACTTTTATACTATAACCTCCAAATATTTCTAGCTAGATATTGATATAATGTATATAACCTATACACTCTGAATATTGTTAATTCTGTTAATTGTTTTAAAGGGCGGTATTATCAGTACTTAAGCACTTGCTTGAATTGGATTTTTTTAATCAATGTTTTTTTTTTTTAAGTTTATTTAATAATACTAGGCAAGGGGGATCGGAGTGGCTCAGTAGTAAGGCACTATGCTACTCCAAGAACTTTTAAGAACATAGGTTCGAATCCGGATGAAACAGACAATTATTTATTCTCTTACTGTAGCTGTGAGTCAACCATGTGATTCACCTAGTCACATAAAGCGGGTGCCCTTAATTGGTAAAAAATCTGGTGGCCTTATTGCACAACCGTTGGTTAAGTAACAGTATTTTATTATTAAATATTGTATTCTTTACCCATCGTGGGTTGTAGCCCGTTTATTCTCCAATAAACGTTATTTTGAAAGAAGTGTGAATAAAACAAAAAACATTTAATTGGTAAACTTTAGATTTCTTAATATAACAAATTCAATAAAAAAAAGAAAAAAAATTGAAATCGGATCATTGTAAGTGGATTTTTAGATATACATCCAAATCCACTGAACTAATAATAATTTCCAATAATCTTTGATATACTAGTTCGAGAAAGATTGTACTGTCGGGCAAATAGCTTTTAATCTTAGGATGTGTATAATACTATAATAAACATTTCATCACTTTTCAACTATTTCTTTTCCTTGCGATATAGATTCCTATTAAACTGCACTAACATAAATAACAGACTACTTGAGTAATTTTAATAAATACGAAATTAGTCACTTTGTATGCCAAGTAATATACAAACCAGTAAATAAAGTTTTTTTAAATATCAGTAATAAAAGAGAAAATATATTCATTTGTTTTGAGGGATTATAAAAAAAGTTAACAGCCTTGCGGATTTATTTCTGCAATGAGGCAATCCATATTTTTTGTTAAGTCATTGCACAGAATTGCACATCTGCTGCAATGCATTTCACCTGTTTAATTCATTTAGGGGGAACTGGTCCAATTAACTCTTTAGTCCTTTCAATGTCATTTCAGGTAAGGCTTGAGGTATTGTGCTATGTTAATTTATTTGTTATAAATACTAAATACTTAAAATGTAGTTTATTTTTTTTTTCTAAACGCCACGTATGTGAAGCGTTTGATATTATGGGGGGGATAGTGATTATTGATCAAATTAATTTATTTTACTGCATTTTTATGGATTATAAGAGGGAACTAATGAAAGGAAATATAATGTATATAGATGGGAAAAACTGTCTTGCGTCTGCTGTCTGATAACGGGTTGTCTTGTAGTCAGTAATAAGTTAGGAATCCTCAGTCGAGTCTGAGGCTGTTTATGTGTGTTTGCCACCTTTGTGGGTTGCCCAGTTGGTGTTAATATCTGGAATAGTGGGTTAGTGCAGTGTTAGAGGCTATGCAAAGAATTCGATGTACCTCCGTGAAGTGAATTCTCCCATTGTCGGCAGTCAAAGCGTTGAACACATTCATTCAACGCTTTGACTGCCGTTTTTTGATTGCCGTAAGTTTTTGTTATTTGTAAAGAAGGTTGCTTCACAATACAACTCTAAGACCGGTCTGAGAACTTTTATAGATTAGTAGTAGTAACAGTTTTGAGGCGAAGAGATGCTAGTAGCTGATTAACTCTGTCCTAACTAGCTTTATTTTTTTCTGAAAGTGGCGAGTTATTTAGTTATATATACAGTCAGGTACAGCACACTTGGCACTTGTTTCACGGTCTGTTCTTTCTCCCCGCTACCCTATATATTTTAGGGAGAGGGCGCTTGTTCTTCTGGAATGAGAAACTAATACAAAATATCAAAATTTTATTCGAAGAAAATAAGTTTAAGAACTGTAATTACAGGTAACATGCTCAATAATTAGGCCGATGACACATGTTTATTGTCAATGAATAATGACCCTTCCATTGTATCCCTAACCCTTCAATCCCATACCAAAACCCTTGAAGAAACGGAAACTGCCCTTCAGAAAGAAACTACCCGTGTAAATCTATGATTTCATAAATTGACCATGGCTGCATAAAAACTTTATTATAAAAATCAAAATCACAGTTATGTAAGAAAGTTCATAGTTATTTTTTTTTTAATCAACTACATGTATTTTCCTTCATGAAATATTTAGGAAATTATAAATTCTAGAAAATATTGATAATAAGCTCTGCAACCTAGAAAATTATTTAGATGTTCTAATTAAACATATAATAACACTTAAATTATACATTCTGTAATAAGAGAACAAGTTAAAACCTCCAGGTATTACTTTTTGAGTGAATATTACTCACTTAGAGTTTACTCAAAGTTATCGCTAAACATGAACAACAATTTTCTCTTAATTTTCACCTTGCAAAATGTGTATAGTTAAAAGCCCACAAACACTATAAACAAAACCTTTCCGCAACTGATATATTAATGACTAGTGGTAGCATATGTAGAAGTAGAGAGCCCTAGTCTTGCCTCGATGGTAATTGTAAATTTTTTAAATATACCATATCTCTTAATATGCTAATTGTTTCAATGATTATATTTTAATAATGATGGATTTTCAATATTATTTTTGTTTTCAAAGAAATTTACTTACCAACTAATTCAAATAATAGTAGCTACGACTAATCCGTCGGCATTATACCGGATGATGTTCTGAAGGTCATCGTCAGGTAACTTGTTACCTTGGTACCGAATTTTTAAAATTTGATGTAAGATCATAATGGACTGATACAGGCATGTTGAGAAACTTCCAATTGATAGAACTCTAATAATATTTCTACATTAAAAGGTCTCAAGGCCAACTTCTTTTCAGGCTCCTTGGAGGATTGTTAGGAATGGGAGAGGAAGAAAGGTTGGCATTCCATCTAGTTGGTTTGCTTGGTTAGGAAATTTGTAATGGAAGGATTGATATCTAGTTTGGGTTAGGTTGGTTACGTATGGAATATTAATGTATTTATGAATGATTTTATTTATGACAAAGTTTTGAGCATTGAGAATTTCACGAAGGATTTTGGATTGTAAGCATTGGATACGAGAAGAAAGCGAAGGTTTTGTGGAGCCATGAAGCTAAATCCTGTATGTCCAGATAGGCCTTATAACAGTTATGTTGATCAGTCTTATGTAATGGATTGGAAGTTTAGACCGTTTGTCTAGTAAGTGTAGTCAGAGTCGACGTGCAGAGTCCTGTCTTTTCAGTCTTGGTTGAGGTTTCCAGGTTAGTCGTTTGTCCAGTTGCAATCCAAGATAGCGGATCTGTTCGGCCATGGAAAGAGCAACACTATTAAAGGATAGTGTAGGGCAGTCGGTAAGTTTACGACGAAGGGTAAAGGTGATGGGATTTATTTTAATCCTACAATTACGGCACCATTCTTCGTGGGTTGTGATGTGGGATTGGAGAGTTTGGGATGTAATTAAAGAGTTATTATTAACTTTGAGCACACATGTGTCATCAGGATATTTGGTGAGGATAGTGTTAGCAAACTGGAAGGACAGGGATGGATAAGAACCATTGTGGTTTATATCGTCGTAGAATAAAAGGGAAAATTTCAATTTCGAGGGGTTTAATTTTTTTGGTCCATTAAAGATGTTCATTATTCAAAATATTGCACCAGTATTGGAACATAGATTCCCACCATGAATATTCATAGGACTTAATATCGTAGTATTTCTTTTGGAAGATTATTAGTTGAGGGTATGTAATTTGATAAGGAATCCGGTCCGGGTGGCGATCTAAGTACAAAAATAGCATTCCTAAGTAGCTCCAGAGTAAAAATGATTGCCACTATAAAATAAATGAATTGAAGACAACAATATAAACAAAGTACTCTGTGATCCTCGCCCCAACGTGCTTGGCTATCCCATCCCCTAATGTTAGTTGTTAATAAGCAGGAGTGAATTATTACTGAGTTCTGTACAATATTATAAATCGGAGGTCTATGAAATATTCGCTTTCTCTTTTATAAGAGGAATGTTTTGTCGTATTTGGCCGATTGGATCGGAGAGAAAAATATCTTATTTGGGACTGGGAACAGGTGGGACTCATTGGGCAAGGTCGGGGAAGGAAGTCATCAACCCCCGGGTCTAGACCGCCCAACCTCATTCCGTACCTCACTCAAGGTCACCATTCGGCAATACAATCAATACCGTTTTCTCCAACAATTTCCTTCAAAAACTTTTCCTTCCAACCGTACGACTTTCAGCGACTATTGGCCACTGTGAAAATAGATCTAATTACTTGTGTTAGCCGATCTAATTTGTCTTTCGATAGTAGTCATTAATTCTTCCTTTGAGAGATTCAATTGTAACAGCGGACAAAGTTAGATTTTATATTTTAGTAAGTCGCAGTAAATATATTTTTAAATGAAATACATTTTTAAACCTATGTTTAAGTAGTCCTAAAACACATTGAATTTTCTGGTTTTTATTATATTAAAAAAGTCAAAGGTAATTTAAAACATACAAACGTTATCCTCGGTATACCAGATTTCAGGTATGCTGTTTGACTTACGGCTGCCTAAAGTTGAAAGAGTACACACACACACTCTCTCTCTTTCTCTCCTCTCACGCACACGCAAACGCACACGCACACGCACACACGAACACGAACACGCACACGCACACGCACACGCACACGCACACAGGCACACACGCACGCGCACACACGCACACACACATGGATTAGATTTAGTTTTGGTCCACTCCGGGTATTTTATTTCCCCGGTTCCCGGCATATCTGGTGAGAATACCCTATCCGTCACCTGGGGAGGTGCCAGATGGGTGACTAGCTACTCCACACGGAGTACAACCATACGGTTGTGTATGTGTGTGTGTGTGTGTGTGTGTGTGTGGTGTATAAAATAACCATTGACCAGTGGCAGCAGCGTTGGGAGGCTCCATATTCCGGGAGGTGGGCTCGCAGGTTAATACCCCATGTTGGCACGTGGTATGGTCGCCAGCATGGTGAGGTGGATTTTTACATAACCCATATGTTGACCGGACATGGATGCTTTAGGGCCTACCAGTACCGCTTCAAACTGGACAACACCGCAGAATGCCCTGGATGTCAGACTGTCGAGGAAACCGCGGAGCATGTGCTTTTCACTTGCATTCGCTTTGCAGCAGATAGAAGGGAATTGGAGAGAGTATGTCCAGGACGCATCACACCAGAAAACGTGGTGAGCTATATGCTCCTCTCATACCAGCATTGGAGGGCAGTGAAGAGATTCACCACAGTCGTCCTCAAGAGGTTGAGAGAGAAAGAGCGGGCTAGAAGACGTTAGTAGCATGGAAACGTAAAAATCATGCGAAGAAAGCGAGGCGGCACTCAGCCATTTCCCTCCATGAAGTAATGCCTAGCGGCGGTCCCGTGGAGAGGAATGAACAGGTGTAGGGCGGTGGTTTTAGTGGGTAAGAATCCCACACACGAAAAGGTACGGGCCTATCCATGTCTTTTGAAGAATTCCATCGACCCTCGTATAAGAACATTTGAAAACTATTTAAATTTCGTTTCTTTATCCTATGCCCACTCATGGACAGATCGGCGCCAAAGCTTCCAGCATTGATATAATATTAAGTGTATATAGACATTTATATTATATACTTATATGTTATGGTGATTCATTGCACGTTCATGAGATTTATGATTTCATCTCTAATAGATACTATCAACTTTTTATTTTTCATGGAATAAATGAATAACTTTGAATGTTCATGAATACATTTATGATTGTATATTCCTGAATGTTGCAAGTTAATAAGAAGAAAACGCCATTAATTATTCGAAATCGACTTATGTAGCTATCCTTTTCTTTAACTCCAAAAATGTACAAATATTTCTTTACAATGTTATGTAACAAACCTGATATTTCCTGAGCTTTTGTTTGTCCCAAAGACGCTTCGGAACAGAGCCCTAACGTTTTATAAAGACATTATATTTGTGAGAACACTAACCCTTAGTGTAAGGGCGCTTCTAGTATGTCACCTTTAGCAACATATATACACCTTCATATTCATATTTCTTTGCATCTGCCATGGATCCCTCGGGTGTTATAGTTTAGAAAATAATATTTTAAAGACTGGCCGCGTTTTTACAGGAATTTCTAATGTTAACCTTCGTAAAATACGTTTCAATTGACAACCAATTTACGGTCATAGCGGGTTAGGAAGACTTTCATCTTTTAAAACTGAGAATATTTGTTTTCCTACCAAAAAATGGTTGGTTGTAAATTATTTTTCTTAAACTCACCTGCCAATAAAAAGAATCTACTATTGTCTAATATAAAATTTATCTATGTTGGAAGTGCGCTTCCGTACTGTGGCACTTGTATAGAAAGAATTTATTGTAAAAGATGAGTTGCTGAGCACACAGCATACTATAACTCAGCGGTTCCCAAACAGTACTCTTCTTGGGCAAAACAAATTTGGTGGCACCCTTGTTCATCTAAAAAAAGTTCGCGGCATCCTAGTCGTGGTATAAAATATAAATGTAGGTACAATTATCCTTAAAGCGGTTAAATATGCAGGAAAAGAAAAAAATAATGGTGTAAAGTAAATGTTGGAATGCTTCATATTTTAATTTTAAATTTTTTCTTATCTTTTTTGTAATTTCATTTTAAAATTTGCGGCATCTCTGGCATACGGTTGTAGCACCCACTTTGTTAACCCCTGCTATAACTAATGAAACACCTTTTTTTTTTTAAACAACTTAAAAAGATATAACATAATTTAGATTAATCTAAAATATGTAGTAGTTATATATTTTGTAGTTTTTCTTATATATATTTTCCTTTTTTTAACTTTGTGTGTGTTTTTTTTATCTTTTTTTTTTTTTTGTTATTTTCCTATGTATCTATAAATATATTACTAACATAATACATTGTGTTTTTTTCTGCCAAATATAAATTAAAAGTTATCTGAAAAAATAATGTTTAAAGTCTTAAATATACTAGTAATATTTATATACATATACGTAAATCTAATGTAGTTTCGCTCATAGGTAACTTATGTTTATTGAACATTATTCATAATATTTAACTAAAATTTAAAATCAAAACTTACCAATATTTGCATCAGCATACAAGGAAATAAATACATTATAATAAGGGTAATAAGGATAAATAGTGATACATATAAAAGATAATAAATAAGTTAAGTTAAATAAAACAAACTTGACTACGAAAATAATCTTATTTTAAAGGCTAGCTGTTTTGGAGGACGGATTGTACCCGCTTTACTGCTTCAATACATTCTTCAAGTTGACGGCTATGAACATGAACAATTGAAAGCTAGCATCGTTGTCGTGTTCTTTTTACACCCAAACGTAACTTAGGGCTTCGGATTAGTTTTCGTTCACACTCACAGGCGCAAAGAGACTGCTGTAAGTTACAAGAATTTACTTGTAAGGACCCAAATTCAATAAAAAATCTCCAATGCGTTTTATTTATTAGATATGAGGTGTGTAGCTTCAAAACTAGCTCAATCCACATTTTTCTGTAAAGCCTTCTTTTCTATCTTGGCATATTCTCGACACACTACACCATACTGCCAAGAGGTAAAGAGCAGAACCAGTTTCTTCCTCGTGAAAATTGCATTCAAAGTGATGTGCTTGGTGTAAAACCAGCTCTATTCAAGCTATATTTTAATCACGGAAGGATTCACTGGCGTGGCACAGTTTTTATCGTTTGCATGCCAGTTTGTTTTAGATTTTCTTTTCATATTTTCACCTTTTACAATAGTGTCCAGAATTGACGATAATATTGAAGTTTGGGTTAGGCGAGCTATCTCAATGATCGCTTATAGATAAAAATTAGAAAATTCCACACGTGTCACTGGATTTGGTACCAATTGGTCAATGTTGCTCTAGAGGAACTGGCAGATATCGACAATCTTTTGAAGAAACATTTTGGACCCGATTGGAAAAGCATAAATCCCTTTGAGTAATATAAAAATGTGGTTCCTGGATGTCAGAGCAAGCTGGATGAGGACAAGAATGAAAGCTGCGTCAATATCGACGAGAATGAAAACGCGTTTATAACAGACACAATAATTATTCCTTCATTTTTTTTAAGCATATGATTGGCTTAATACGATAGATTAACAAAAACAAAACTGTGCAGAAAATAACGTTCATTAATTAATATTACATTAACATCAGTTCTCACTCTGCCCCCAGTAAGATCATTCTGCTATAATCTGTGTTCTCCTGTTTAGTGGTTTAGTAGTTCCGTAGTCTTCATTGTTTGTTAGTGCTTGATTTTTTTTTGTTTACCGAAACGATAAGCGAATCTTAGTTCTCATTGCTTGAGTTTCCTTTATAAAACTGTGATGAAGTCGATGGCGAGTTTTTTCTGTGGAGATCTGCTATTTCTGCTATTCTAACCATTATATGGGGGGGGGGCGAATTATTTAACGAGTTTCTAAGACGCCTTAACTTCCTAGGCTACAAATGGCCCCGCTCAGTCAAAACTAAATACTACTCGATCAGACCAGTTGTAGCTAATTGAACACTGACTGATTCTTAATATCTAAAAAGTCAGTATGGGCTCTTGTTCACAGAAGGAAATCTGACTAACACTGATGATAAAAAACGCATATTTATTCTGTATAGGGCCATGACCTTGACATCACTTATCCAAAAAGCATGAGCCAAAGCAGGTATGCGATTAGACTTGGAAATGAACAGTCAAGAAATGGAGAGAGATAGCAGGTCTTTAACAGATTGGGGTACTGACGGAGCATTGCAGCCTTGAATTTCACCCTATAATACTTTATTTAAAAAGTATATACAGTTCAACTATATATACAAAGTTGATGACCTAGACTATAGAAGGGATACAGTGAGATTTACTCGCAATCGGCCAACTATCAAGAAGTAAATATTGAAGTATTTATGGTGCTTTCCTTCCCCAAAATTTATTTCATCGCGGAATCGCAGTCGCAACTACATACCCATAAAAATAACTACATTACTAAAAGACTTCAAAGCACTTTATTTAAATTAGAGTAAATTTACTAAAGATGGATAACTGTTCAAGTTCAATAGTTTTCGGGACACATTTTTTTTTTTTTTCAAACAATGAAAGATCTATATTTTTAAAATTTATTCAGGCGAATATCGTGGCTACTGCTGCTATTGTGAAGATAAACGTTATCAACTATATTACGGAATATTCATTTCAATTCACAAACAAGTGATGATCGGTTGGTCTCCCAGGGCTTGGGCCGTCTGTAGCTGAGGGAGTTGAGGCGTAGGTCTAGCAACCTTGGGACTGCAGTGGCGCCGGTTTGAATTCGGTTTGGGGGGTCGACTGGGGATTTCTACTTTTGATTCTGCGGTGGTCCCACGAAGTGAAAACTTAATCCTCCACCATGGTTAGAATAGGGCGATACCCTGTAGATAAACACTTCCCCCCTCCATTTATATGTCAGAAATGATCAAGAAGAGGGTAATAAAGAAAAAAAGGTCTTCCAGGGTTTTTTGGCATTAACTCATATACCCATTTACAACCTTTATTTTCCCACACTGATCAAATACCTGTGAATTGGTTACCTTTAACGCACAAGAGCAGAGCCTTGACGTGTGGTAATTGGAAATATAGGAAGCATAAAAAGAATAAAGAAAAATAATTACTCGAACCCAGTAATAGTTACTATTTATGTTTTCCTGTTGCTTAAATATTCCTTAGGTTTGGAAAAACATATGAAAATAATTATGATTTTACATAAAAGAACAAATGATTAAAGCAAAACAATTTTAAATAATAACAGCTTATTTTATAATAATATTCATAAAATCTGTTATGTTTATCTAAATAAATCTTTCAGGAAAATTTAATTATGCTGATATTAGAAACTAAAAATAAAACTACATTCACTTAACATCATGAATATTTATTATAAAAATTAGCAAAAATATTCAAGTCAGGACATTATTCCAAGATCTCAATATCCCAAAGCCTTAACACTTACAAACACCAGTAAATGACTAACCTATAACAGTTTTGCCGATTCAAAAAGAGATGTGATATAAAATCTATATATAAATTCAAACCTGAGTTAGCACATTCCACGTCAACAGCTAAAGAAAACTAATCAAATATAATTTGTCATTACTTTAAAACAGTTACACTAAAATTTTATTCTCTTATTGGTTGACAAATATTTCTATAATTTATTATTATGTATATTAATATACTTTATTTTATGTATTAAAGAAACAGTTGCAGTATCAAATTATGGTATAATATGTTAAAAATTAATGTTTAATAGTCGGATAAATTCGATCTATTCTATGAGTATATTGTAAGAATGAATTTTTGATAATTGTTAGTTTAACAATGTAATTGAATAATTGTTCTTTAATATCCAAAAAAATCCGACTTAGAGGTAATAGAAAGTTTCTTTAAATTTATAATTGCTACGTTGCTTCTTTTTAAAATTAGATTGCCATGTTAAATAAAAGGGGCATGAATTCGGATTTACATAATTTCTTCTCGTTATTTTCATGGCAAAAATTAGTTCTCTTTCCCTTTTTAACTTAAAAACCCAGTTTTACTAATCCGTTTTCCTTTAAACTTTCTATCAATAATCAATCATGTTTCCAAGATATCTTCCACAATTAAAAGCATTATTAATATCTCCTCCAATTTCATATCCACTATTACTTTCCTTACGAAAAAAAAACTTATATTAAGCAGGTGTAGATGAAGTCTTATCTCACTTTACTTTCTCAAACATTTCTTAATCCAAACAGTAATAGAAGATCGTTGGATTACGTGGTTCTGACTTGAGTTCTGAAGTGCCACTTAAGAGACAAGAGAAAAAAATCTCAAGGAAGTCCCAGAAATACCTGGAACAGGGTGGTCAATCAGGACTTCCTAAGAAGAGAGAATCGAAATAGGGCTACATAACTACTGGGCTTCTTGAAGCAGGTTCTTCGCATTGCTCGGCGGAAGAACAGGGCACGATTAAGTAAAACAAGACTTAAGTAATTCCTTTCAGGAAGGATTTTACTGGAATGATGGAGTGGACGTTAAAGGTCACAAGAATCGCAACTAACTTTTGCGCATATTTAATAAATTATTTCAAGAAAGGAATCCTTCCAAAGTGTTGATTTGGTTGTAAGATCGGTTGATTTATATAATGACACAAACCTTTATGGTCTTCAATGAAGGAACATTTCATACTCGCTAATATTTATGTTCATAATATAGAATATATGATTACATTATTTAATTTAATGAGGATTATTCTTTATGATTTTTTTTCATTTATATTTAATTGAAAACAATATAAATTTTACTTTATTATTTGTATTTAAAACTGTCGTTTCCGAAAGTATACAGTTTCAAATTCCTCGATTCCACAATAACATCAATGAATGATCAACGAACAGAGCCTTCTTCTCTCTGTCAAGAATTCTGAACTCCCGAAAAATCTCTTACAATCTGAAACTAATGGTGTACAATGTCATGATAAAGCCAGCTCTGATATACGGCTGTAACATCTGGGCTCTGACAAGTACCCTTGAAAGGAGAATTCAGAGATTTGAACGAAAAGCCCTCCGTACAATTACAGGAGCGATCTCGGATCAGAGCCTTAGCACATGGAGGAGGACTAATAGGGAACTGCTTGCAGAGGCTGCTCAGTCAAGTTCAGGATATGAAGGCAAGGAGTGAAGATGGGATGGACAGCTGGCTCTACACAACAATGAATGCAAGTTTTGTTAGCAAGAGACCACGTGGGAGGCCAAAAACCAAATAAATAGACAGAATTAACAAAGATGCGAAAGAGCTGCATGCAATAAACTGGAAAGCAGCAGCCTAAGAAAGGCAGGAGAGGGAAAGAGTGGATAGCCAAAGATCTGCAAGGTCTGCAGAAGCAAACGAAATAATAAAAAAAAAAAAAAAAGTAGTAGTACCATCTAAATTGATTAAAACATTTTGTTTTCATATTTTTTACATTAGTAGATTTTTTAAAATCGATTTTTAAAAATTTCGGAGATTTTTAAGACCAAATTTCATCATGCTGTAGATCACAAAAATACTCGTAACTTTAATACCCATTATGCTAGATGGCAGTTTTATAACTTGAATATACTTTAAAATATACGACGTACTTTCATTTGATTTGAAGCATAATAACCTT
>NW_027107138.1:961505-962676 GCF_000696795.3 Halyomorpha halys | reverse complement strand
TATACTTATATTTACTTGTTATCAGAATTTGGAATTTTGATTATTTATACTATATTTTAAAAAATAAATGTATGTTATTTCCGCTTATGTCGGTTAGATTTAAGCTCAAATTTAAGATTCACGACTAAATAAAATACAGAAATCAATTTATATGTAAAAAAAAAATCTTTTATTCTAAATTTTATTAAAATAAACAGCACCGTCCAAATTATATTGAATTCACTACTTCTTGTTAAATGTGATATATGTGATTACTTTTATGTACCGGACTCTGTATAACAGCATATATTATTATTTGGGTGTTCGGCAACAGATATAGATATAGAACATAGATTAATTAATTATGAATAAAAAATCGATTCACATCTATTTATGCATACTTAAAAAGCGAAATATTATACCAGATATTCAATCATTCATGATTAAATGGAAAGTTTTTCTTCATCTCTCGAGACCCAACGATGACTGAAGTGTACTCAAGGAAATAGCCAAATGAACAAGTTCCAGATTCATGTTGTCCAGGCAGTTCCCTCATTCTGCTACGTTAGAAATATTTTAAATAATAATATTCAGATAGATTTTTTTGTTTTTTAATATCATTAACATTTTTAGATAAATATTCGAAACATGTTTAGTGAACATTGCATTAGTAGATATGGAAATCACATATTTGTATGGATAAATAATATATAAAGTGATTTTTTTTTCATTTATATAATGAAATGAATTGGACCCCGTCAGTAAATAAAACTAATATCTTTTTTTTCCACAAAACAATATTCAGAGTAAAAAATATTTTTTTTTTTTTTTATAATTCTATCTTAAATCTAAACTTATTAAAATAAATTATATCAATATCAAGTTCCTTTTTTAAATTTAAATAAGTAATGTTAAAAAAAAATAAGGAAAATACAGTCGGCCTTAAAATAAAAGTTCCTGGTTATCATTTAATTAGGTAAAAGCTCAATAATATAAAAAAAATAAATGCATTTTCAAAATTATTCTTTAAATTTTTGCCTGTACAGTGGATTTCCGGAGTTTACCAATTTTGAAACTGAGATTTAAACTATAATATGAATTTTTCTATTTAAATACTAGTATTAATATGCAGAACCGTGAACAATTATCACATTTCTTCACTACAAACTGTTTATTAAGAGATAATAAAGGA
>NW_027107138.1:944656-961405 GCF_000696795.3 Halyomorpha halys | reverse complement strand
ACACACAAACGCTCCCTGAAGGTTTCTCTGATGGCATCACTTATATGCTTCCAAAGAAGAATGAATTAAACCTACGTCCGGAAGACTTTCGGCCAATAACGTGTTTAAATGGTTTATGTAAAATTCTCACTTCTATCCTGGCGATCTATATGAACGTATATATGAAAGATATATGAACATCTTGAAAAAGAGAATATGATTCCTATAGAACAGCTAGGATGCAAAAAGCGGGCTAGGGGTTGTGAGGAGCTCTTAATTATAGATTCGTTCATTGCTGCACAAGTCTCGAAAAAACAGCGAAGTCTTTCTATGGCTTGGATTGATTATAAAAAGGCTTTTGACTCTGTTCCATACAGCTGGCAGCTAAAAGAACTAGATATATACAAGATTCAATCTAATGTAAGCAGACTCCTTTCAAACCTGATGGCAGGATGGAAAACTACGCTCAAAGTCGGAGCAGCCTGCACGGCCAATCAAATCAAAATACTGAGAGGAACATACCAAGGGGATTGTCTAAGCCCAATTTGGTTCTGCATGGCCCTATTTCCATTAAGCAGGATTCTTCGAAAGAATAAGGAGGGATATAAACTTGGCATCAACGACGAAGGGGCCACAGTCAGCCACAGCTGGTACATGGCTGTCCTCAAACTATACGCGAATAACAAAGAACAACTACAAAATATGGTTGAATGCGTTTCATCTTATACAAGAGACATAGGAATGTCATTTGACCTCGATAAATGTGCAATGCTCCATGTAACCAAGGGGAAAGTGGTTAGTGAACAGAACATTCTGGTTAATGAAGAAGAGCACATAAAGACTAGCTTTAATAACTTGAAGCTAATAAATTACAAATTATATTATAATATATTATAAATATTTGGGCATGCAAAAGCATCTTAAAATGTCTCGAAAGATATGCAACAAGAATTTAGGCTACGAAAAGTGCTCAAAACCCAACCAACTGGGAAGCAAAAAATCAAGGCCATCAACACCTGGGCTATACCATCTCTTAGTTATAGCTTCGACATAGTGCAATGGTCAAATACAACCCTACAGGAGATGGATCGCCTTGTACGAATTACTCTACTACAAGAACGGACCCACCACCCAATATCATCTAAAGCTCGTCTGTATTTACCTAGAAAAGAACGAGGACGTGGATTGCTGAATATTGAAGAAGCTTGCCGCAAACAGGAAGAGACCATACGCCAATACTTTATCTCAAAAACAACAGGGGTTTATCTCGTCATCACAAGGATGGACTCTGCACTTAATCTGAGCAAAGGTGTTGAATCAACAATCGTATCACATAATTAACCACTGGCAGAATGGAAAAGCAAGTCTCTGCATGGGAGATTCTATAGCCAACTGAATGAAGCCTCCATAGACAACGAGATCAGTTGAATTGTTAAAAGCTGGAAGGCTATTCTCCGAGACTGAGGGATTTGTGGTTGCTATTCAAGATCAAGTGATTGCCACGAGATCATATAGGAAGCATGTGTTAAAAGACACAACAACACCGGATAAGTGTCGATTATGCTCACTAACGCTCGAATCGATCCAACAAATCACTGGAGGAAGTGGAGTGCTGGCTGGTACTGAATATCTGCAGAGGCACAACAGTGTGGCCAAAATTTTGCATCAGACTCTGGCTGTGAATTACAATCTAATTTAAGATAAGATCCCTTATTACAAATACCACCCAAATAAACTCCTCCAAAATGGTTCTATCAGGCTATATTGGGATGAATCAATTATTACAGACCATACAGTACGCCATAATTAGCCAGACATCCTCCTTATACACCTAAGAAAAAAGAAAGCGGGACTTATTGATGTTGGGATCCCCAACGATAATAATATAAGCTCCACAGTGGGAGAAAAATTGAGGAAATACCAGGAATTGGCGATAGACTTGAAAGAAATGTATAAATTGGAAGGTGTTAACTCTACTCCATTCATAATATCGACGAATGGTCTCATACCAAAATCAACAGTGGCAGGCATGAATGGTCTGGGAGTGCCTATAGACGTGCTAAGAGAGGCTCAACAGTCTGTTTTCTTGGACACTGCACGTATAGTGCGAACATTTTTAAATATATGAAAAAAAATAAATAAATAAAATATTAAGGTGGTTGGACTTCTATGTCTCCCACCTCAGATATTCAACCCGCAATGGCCAGAAAAACCAGATAATAATAATGTTTCCAAAATATCGAGGCCTATTTCAAAAATGGATTATTTGTATATAAATTTTATTGAATTAATGTTTTGAGTTATTTGAAAACACTTTTAGATTAGAAACCTCAAGAGCTCTTAAAATATATAACTCGTCTTAATTTACTGATTTTAAAATATTATTTTCTTATAATCCTTTTCTACCTAACAAAGGGTATAAATATATCACTTATTCTACTTTTCTTTTAGTTCGCAGGTGTTTCTCAAGGGAACATTCCTAATGGTATAGGTCCCATCTTGTATACACCTTATTCTGCTGACAACCGAACCCATGCTTGCACTACCCTCATCAATTACGCTGATGGCACGTGCGGTATAAGTAAATGATTGCCCATTTATTGCACCCAATCTCTTCAATCTCATATCGTGGGTCTTATGGGGGGTATCTGAAAATCTCTGAGTGAATTTTGATTGCCGGTTTCAACTAATTTCTTAATTTTATATACTCTAATTATTAATATTTATCTACTTTTAAATACTGATGTCATGTATCTCTTCGGGCATTATGAAGAGAATAGAAAACAGGCATTGTATGTTAAAACGTAACAAAACCAATGATAGAAAAATTTAGAGATACGCCACTTTGGCTTTTCACCGACCTTATTACTAAAATTGAAGAATAATATCGAAACTGGAGGTTTAACCCTTTTATAAAATTGGAGCGAGTAATGAATAACTTTTATTCGCCTGTTAAAAAATAAAAAAATAAAATTACCAGATATATTAGCTCTATTCATAAATATATCAGCTCTGGAAATATCATGTTTTTAGTGCTAACAAATCTCGAATTATATACATTTTCTGGAATAAAACGAATAATTATGACTAGTATTTAATATTAACAATACGTAACTTAGCAATATCACTCAAAAAGTAATAGTCGGAGATATATGTATATATTTTTCTTATTATATAATTCATAATACAGTCATTACATTTTAAAGACATATAAATAATTTGCCTAGTGGCAGTGCTGATTGTTAACATTTTATTATTTTTCCAACAGGAAACGATAATTCTTTAAATTCTTAAACTTTTACTAGAAATTGTCTTTCATAATTGTGTTTATTATATTTATAATTTACGTTAATAATATAATTGTGATTAGAATTCTTAAAAAAATAGTTTTCTTTTTTATTTAACCCTCAATGAGTGCGGAATTTACTTGTGATTAGCATTAATGTGTCTTCTAAGAAGGGTACTATTGGGTAATAAATACTATAGGGTAATAAATATACTATAGGGTAACAAATAATACTAGTACTATAGGGTAATAAATAATAAACAGCTACGAATTTCATAACTTACGTAACCACACAACTTACGAACTGCATAACTACATTTACAGTTTTATTTAATAAATCCATTGAACAATTAGTCATACTTTATAAAACTCCCAAATATGACCGAAACTACAACAAACTTCATCTTGATAAGAGTTTTGCGTTGAACAGCATTATTAATATTGTTCAAACACTCTAAAAAACCTTCAATATACGGAGTTCGCCTCCATCGAAATATCAGTGATACGTTCAGCTTTCGATACTTACACTCAGAAGTTTGTCAAGAACCACTCAATGCTTCTTATTAGGTTAATAGTAAAATTATACTTAATGACCTTAATTTCTCATAATTTTCCGATAGTTCGATAGATAGTTCCAATAGATAGCTTCTTCACATTTTATGAACCCTAAAATACTTACCTCCTCTCCTTAGTAGGTACGTTAATACTAATTATGAGTACATTTTACTCACACTGATAGTCTTAAGAAAAAATTAGGTTACTAGAACTTTAATTGCGCTTAATGAAAGAATAATAAATAAATTATTAATAATAACATAAGATATCCAAGTAGTTTTAACCTTCATTATTAAATTATATTACATCCCCGACGTTTAGGCTGATTCGGCCATAATCAAGGATAATCTAATAAAATAACATCTTTAATTATAAATTATTAATTGTATAAAAAACATTATTAGCTGTATTTTGCACAGCATAATTTTAGTTTCACACCCTTAACATTTATTTATAAAACTTTGCTGGCTCAAGTCAATTTGACACAGTCAAAATAAACCTTTACAACAAACTAAAATTAATGTATGCAAATCACAATTAATAATGTTTTTGATACTGTTAATAATAAGTTACGATTAAAGATGTTATTTTAATAGATTGTCCTTGATGATGGGCGGATCGGCTGAAACGTTGGACATGTAATATGATCTACTAAAGAAGGTTAAGACTATTTGGATATCATAAATAATTTATTTATTGTGTTTATTATTCTTATTGTTTTGTAAGAACATGAAAATAACTTGCTAGGTTGCAATGGTGATTATCAATATTTTATTATTTTTCCGATAGGAAAAGATAGGTAGTTGAAATCATAAAATCAAACTATGAATTGCCTTTATTAATATAAATGCGATTACAGCTCTAATAAACTGATTTGTTTCTTAAAACTCTTAGTGTGAGTGAAATTTACTCATGACTTGTATTAACTTTAATTATTATTAATATGATTTGCAAAAGAAGGTTGAGGCCATTTGGATATTCTTTGTTACTATTAATAAAACTACTATCTAAACAAGATAATAAAAATATATACTAAATAAATTATGTTCTTCTTATCAAGGAGAAAAAATTATATAATTCAAAATCCACTGGTGATATAAACATAATCTTTCCACAGCTGATACATTTATGAGTGGTGATAGCATATCTAGAAGTACAGTGAAGCACTGTTGCCTCAAAAATAATTGTAAATATTATTTTACAGTAAGTGAGCAAAATTGACTCGTAATAGATTAATCGGAAACCACACTCGCTTATTTTATTTCCGATACATTTATAAATGTGTATTACTGTAAAAAAAATAATGAAAAAAAAAATTATTTATCCTAGGTAGTAAGTAAATTTCCTCTTTATGTGCTAATCGAGAATCATTTTCCAATTCTAAAGTTTATACATTTCCTAAAAAAACAGAAGAAACTTACAAAATTAAAACATGAACAGTTAAATATTTATAGGAAGATTAATGATGGACCATGTGTATTGATGAATGGAATATATTCCGGGTGCAGTAAAAAAAACAAAATAGTAAATGATTATACTATTTTATGATATACGGAAGGGACCTACCTGTACTACTTACCACCCTCGTCTTCGGTTTACTGTTGAAGGTGAAATTGACCATTCCCTCCCTTTTCTTGACCTACTTATTATCAGAAATTCCGATGGCTCCCTATCCACTAATTGGTATACCAAACCCACTTATTCTGGTAGACTTCTCAAACATTTTTCTCAACACGCTTATCACCAAATTATTAATGTTGCTAAGAACCTTATCCACCGATCTCTTTCTCTTCCTGACCCTCAATACCACCAGACCAACATACAGCGTATTAAACAGATCCTATTTAACAACAATTTCCCTCAGAAAATTACTAACAAACTACGCGATTCTTACATTAACCGTGTTACTCCAATCCCTCCAGTCCTCTACTCTTCTCAACCCACTCCACCACTTTTTCAGTACAGGTCCCTTATCCCCATTCTTTCTGATAAAATTCAAAAATCCTTAAGATCCACTATTCCCACCCTACGTCTTGGCTTGAAGTCCCACAACAAAATTTCCTATCTTTTTTCCAAATTGAAAGGCCTTATTCCTTTCTTAGACCGTTCCAGTGTGGTTTATTAGATACCCTGTTCAACCCCCTGAAGCACAAAACTTCCATCAACTCCTGTAATCCACATGCATCTAAATTATCAGAACACGCATTAAACCTGAATCATACTTTTAATTTCGACAATCCTTCCATTTTTGCTACTGTCCCCAACCACACCGAACGTCTCATCTGGAAGTCCATTTACATAAATTTAACTGAGAATTCATCAAGTTGATGAATCCGATCAATCATAAAGTTGATCAATGATAAAGTTGATAAAGACTGCATCTCTTTTACATATCGACCCATTTTGAACATAATATTAACATAATATAAATTTTTTAAATATCTCTTCTCCCCCTCTATTATATATATTACCATTTATTGTTTACCTAATTTAAATATTTGTTTACAATGCTTACTTTAAAATTATTTTCGTTATTGTGGCGTGCTAAACTGCCATCCCCACTCCTCCCAATACAAACGGCTCACTCTGACTTTAACTCCCGTCAAAACAGATATAAATTCTGTCTCATCATTTGATTTTATTCTTTTCCTTTTTCATCTCTTAATTTGTACTTTCTTTAATAATTCTTCTCTTATTTTATCTCTTATCTATCTGTTACTATTACCCTTTTCATTTACTGTTTACAACCTTTAATTTTTCTTATTATATTTTACTTTTCATTGTATACCCCTGTTATTTTCCACTTATGTTTTTCTTTTTTTTTTTGTAACTATGTCAAGTGTTTGTATCTTTTTTAGCCCTGACGAAGCCCTGCAACGTGGGGCGAAACGTTGGGTCAATAAAAATAGTATAATTATTTACTATTTGAGTTTTTTGGACCGCACCCGGACCATATTCCATTCAATTGAAATATTCATAATTAATATAAAAATCTATATAATAATCAGTAAATCGA
Source organism: Halyomorpha halys (assembly GCF_000696795.3). Lineage (NCBI taxonomy): Eukaryota > Metazoa > Arthropoda > Insecta > Hemiptera > Pentatomidae > Halyomorpha > Halyomorpha halys. The sequence goes on along the minus strand of NW_027107138.1, from coordinate 954,569 downwards.
TTTCATATTACTGAATTCGATATAAATATGCGGGGAATATGTTAACTTATTTTTATACTTAAAAAGGGCCAATATTGTTATATGTGACATGAATTAACGTAATAAAAATGCATACATTTAAAAAATACCACATTACCAGTTTATTTATTCATGTATTATTTAACTCAACTACATGCCCAATTACATTAACAATTAACTATAATTTAAAATAAATTATGGATTGATGACAATAATGGAACGAATAGCCTTTCTAGATGACATCCTTGAATATTTAGCATAGTATTTACAACAACTAAAACTAATAATGTTATCTGTCACACTATGAATAATAAATATTTTTAGATTTTTTCGTAAAACGTTTACATTTAAAACAAATAAATAAATAGCAACTAAATTCTATTTAACCATCAAGTGAACTATTCTTAACAAGTAAAATGGGTTTTGAGAGCTGGTAATGACTAGGGCACTTGCACAGTCATACACGGCTGTTTATATGTTTTTATGGATGTCAGTTTATACTGTGTCTAGGTCTCAATAAAACATATGCGACCAGAGTGCAACCGATATTAGCAGGTAAATCAGATTTAATGTTGTAGTGTTTGATAGTTGTGTATGCAAATGTATGCATGAATTAATAAATCAGTCATGCAAAAACATACTAAGTGACAAGCTGGCCCGACGAGAGGTAGAGGAGGGGCTGGCCGACCCGGGTTTATTTTTATATAAATATAGAAACTTTTATATTATATAATATAATAATTATGTAATGTCCTTAAATTATGTTGTTTTTTTTTTATTCTTGTATAAAATATAATGGTTGAAGTTGGGTTTCAGTGGTGAATTTTCTGTTGATCCGTGAACCATTTTCCCAAAGACCCTAGGTTTCCCTTCACGGCCTAAGTGCCAAGTGGCAAGTAATAAACGTGATGCCTGATTCTCACCGAGGAGGTGGAGTGGTCAGCAATTTTTAAATTCCCTAGAAAACAGATTCTACTTCTTACATAAAGTTCTGAACGTTTTTCAGTTTCTGAGTCGATTAATTAGATCATATTTTAATCTATGATATAAATCTAGATATATTAATTAAAACACAGAATCACATTTAATCCTACTCTTAATTTATTAATAAAAACCTTTTACGCTTAAAAATCCGCTTCGTTGTGAGTAATTTTGCTAATCTGAGAGGACAAAAATACCAAATCAATTCAGAATGAGGAATTTCTTTTCTACTACAGTGATCAAAATAAGACATATTAAAAATTATCTGTCAAAAGTATTCTTTCATAAAAAAATGAAAAACATTTTTTTTTTAATTAAACTTGTTTTAATTCATCACAATGATATTTATATGTACTATGACAAGAATAGAAACCTAATCAATTTAGAGAAAACAAAAACAAAAAACTACAATTAAAAAATTAAAGTAGGTAGAAAAATGTTTTTTTAAATAGTTTTTTCACAGTTATGCAAACTCCAAATTCTTTTTAATTTCTACTTTTACCAATAGTGGCAGTCTTCTTCCATCTTATTATCATTAATGACTGTGTAAAAAAAAATAAAATGTTAATAAATGCCTTAATTTGTATGCTAGAAATATTTTAGAGACTATGGCTATAGCTTATAATTTGAATACACTTTCTATGTAATAATAAAGTTAAAATATGTACACAGAAGTTTATTTATTTTTACATAAATATGTACATAGAAGTTTATTTATTTTTACATAAATATGTACATAGAAGTTTATTTATTTTTACATAAATATGATGTAAAAAAAAAAAAAACGAACAAAAAAAAACACAGAAATATTAAGTATAAAATAATTTTAAAATGAGAAAATTCAAATGCCATAACAGTACATGTTTATTTTAGGTTTAACATAAAATAACTGGAAATTATCTGAATTAAAATTTTTGTTTGTTTTTTTATAATTAACAAAATTTTATTAGGTATTAAAAAAAAAAAGGGACCTATTAAAAAGGTAAATGTGTACTTATAAGAAAAATATGTAAACAAGATGAAATATCTAGAAATATGTAAATTAAAATTGTTAAAAATACCACGAAATGATGCTAGGAAGTATGAAAATGTTTATAGAAGACATAGACATAAACATGAAAACAAAAACCCTTACGGAAATAATATTATAGTATAATTAAACTTTTGTGAAATGTGTTTCTATGTTTTTCTTAATATATTTAGATTAATATTATAAACCGTGTATAATTCTGTGAAATGTGTAGTATGGCTTTGTTGAAGGTTCTAATCTTTTAAATATCTGAAGAATCGACATCTGACCAACAGTCGATATTTTGTATCATTATATAACAGGTAGTGCCAATGTTGACGAGAAATTCTTGTCACTCTGAATGTGAAAAATAAACAATGAGTTAATTTTAATAGAGATCCAAGGAAACCTGCCAAGATTTAGGAAGAAGGTAATATTCACAAACTTGTTTCAAATTATTGTTTGTATTATTTTTAATTTAAAAAAAAAAATTATAATTGTTATTTATATTACATAAAACCGTTATAGATGTCACATTTTATTAAAACAAACAGTTATTAAATGGATAAATTAATATAAAATTCATAAGAATAAAGCAATACCGAATTTTTGCCAAAATGACTAGACAAATTTTATTTTATATTTTTTGCTTGCCAAGATGATTAAAAATGAATAACTATTAAAAAAGTGTAAAAACCCCAAAATGTGCAGTAAAAACTCAAAATGTTTAAAATCGTGTGTAAAACAACAAAATCCAGCAAAAATCAACTTTATTATGTAATTTATAATCTTTATACGCTTATCTGACCTTCCAAAAAAAAAACTTGCTAAATACATACCAAATTTGAACAAATTTACTGTAAACTACTTGCTTTAAAACCCTTTATTCTCCACAGTTGAAGAGTTGAGCGAAAGTTTAAAGTATTTAATGATTTAACTGTCTTTATTTCGTGATTATATTTTTTATCAAATGCTCCTTAACTCATTTTAAGTAAATGTTTCAAAGCTATGACCGGGATGATATAAGAATGATTTCCCAATTATTTTTGGTGATATGATCTCCTTGAAAGAGGTCGTGACGTGTCATACATCGACCAATACTCGCTATAGTGAATTTTTAAACACTGTTATTTTAGACATTTATACTTCCACCTTAATTTTTAAAGGTAAATTTTGACTTTTGTGTTTCAAATAAATATCAAAGCTCTATTTGCAATACCGAGAATCAAATCGCTATATCTTATTTGTACTGTAGTGAGCGTCAACTGATGATTTCCTTAAACAGAGAGATTTCAGTGTGTCTCCATTCCCCTCAGATCGCATCTACTAAACTTATTAGATCTTGTTCTAGGACGAGACAGTAATAATTGAACAGAGGTTATAGACCATTTGATGAAATATTAACAGGAAGTTTCTGGGCATTATATTGTAATCTCAGTAATCCCAACTTCAGTACTCTAAACACTCCACCAATCCAACGAACGAGCATTAACAGAAAAAAAGATACTTTTTTTTTAGAAAAGAGCAGGCAATAACTTTTCTTTTCAATTAAAAGTGCACATTTGTAAAGGGCATTTTTAACCTCCCAATCTACAGGCAAGTTATTGTAATCACCGTGAAAAGTGAAAATTTCTACACAATTATATATCAGGTAATCTAATTCCTATCGAAGTGTTCATAATATATTTTGTTGAAATTAGAAATACATATTATATATTGTATAAATTATTTTATTCTTTAAAATTAATTTAATTAATAGTAGAATATGTATAATATAAATTGTGTTGGTCAACACATTTTTTTATAAATCCATACAAAGAGTATTTTTTTATTTATACTTTTATCACTTATAAATGAACAATCTTATAATTTTAACAAATTAAATCATCACTTAACATTACTGAGGATGTTGAAGAAAACATAAGTGTGTCAGCCAAAAATACAGCGTGTGACCAGCGATGTTATAACACTCACAGCACCTGACAAAAAAAAAAAAAAGACGATTTCTTTAAAAAAGGTTGATTTTTAAAACTTCAATCTGTCATATTGCCAAAAAAAAATTAAAAAAAAATTAAATAAACAAAAACATATTGTTAATTTTTTTAAATAACATGGAATGCTTTTTAATAACATGCCAATTTTTAAATTTTAAAAACTCAAAAATTTGAGAATGATACAATTCCACGAAAATTTGGTCTCTGTACATGACAAATCTTACCATTGCCGGTCTTCAACAGGATTCCTCTTTGGGTCCCATAGTATTCAATCTATTCATAAATGATTAGCCAAAATTTAAAAAGAATGATATAACCCTTTTTGCCGATGATACATCGATTTACTCCTCTTCATACCGTACTCACACAATCATTAATAGGCTAAAAGATCCTTTCAATAAATAGGGAATTACACTAAAACTACAACCCGTATATATAGGCGCAAAAGAACCAAACATATATTAATATAAATATGAGTCAATGATATTTATTTCATGTTAGTCAATAATATGTATTTTATTCTATTCAATGTTACGTATTTCATTGTAATTCATTAATCTTTTGTTTTGTTTTTTTATTTCTTTTACCAAAATGTAAAATAGAGTAATTATGTAAAATGTAATTTGTTTCAAGAAAATTCTATTCTATAAGGAGGGATCTCGAAAAAAATATGGTAAATATTATACATTATATATTTATACAATAAAAAAATCGCTAATCTCCTTTTAAATAGATTAAATAATATTATTTCTTATTCGTTACAAGAAATTAGCCACAAGTTCTTTTTTATGAATCCATAAATACATTTTAAATGGAGTGGAGATTTTAGTCTACAGAAAACCGAGTGGAATTAGGCTTAATTTTCAAATGGTAATATGTTGTCGGTGTGCTTAATGGTTGTGTCTACACTAGGCAAAGAGACGAGCGCTGAGCGACTAAGATTGCAACAATGTTGCACCAAAGTGAATTATGTAAATAGTCGACGGCACGTGTAGAGGCCATTGCAAGGCCAACTCGACGTAGCTTCCTGTCTTAGCCTAGCTGTCCGGGCCCTATCCAATGTCCTAATATCTCATTAATTGAAGTGTTCTTAATCAGAGCGTTCTATTTGTAAATTTACCTGATAGTAGGTGATAGTTCAAGTAGGATTCAACAGGCAACTATCCATAGAATTCAATCAACCCTTAAGCGTCGTTTCAAATAATAAGTATGTCATAAAATATAATTTAAATGCATACCAACACATTAGGTAGATGATTAACAAAAATCGCACAAAACTGAGTTAACGATAAAAATATATATATATTAAAAAATCCAGAATTAATTCAACAGATATGTTTGGTAAAAATTAAAATGCTACACTTAACTCAATGAATATTTTTATATATTTTTATTGTGTAATATTACACTCTGCTATATTTATAGACAATAATAATAGGGATAATAGACCTCATTCACATCATATTTGATAAATATATATAATACATATAAAGTTCAACGATAACAAAATAAGAAATAGAAGAAAAAAATGTAAAATAAATAAAATGATAATACTAATTTAAAAAACATAAATAAATAAAAAAAAACTCAAACATAAAGTAAAATAACCTCTTGAACTCAATCATTCCTATTTCCAATATTTACATTCAGCAGGAAAGAGCAGGAGTCGGGAGATCCCGGCGCTTCTCTCTCAAACGAGAGAGCATGAGTGAGGACGCTAACCGCAGAACTTAATAAATATCTTTATTATTTATTATTCATTAAACGAATTTAAAAATAAAAAATCTAAATGCATACTTAAAATAAGTTCCTAAATGAACTTTAAATTTTTAATTGTAGCAAAAAGGACAGTTTTATCTTACCGAGCTTATTGTTTTGGAGCTCATTTTATTTTAATGTCAATGCCGGTTAACTCGGAGATCCGGTTAGTTGGAGCTTTATTGAAAACTTTCCTTGTAATATCATAACGTTTGTCATGAATTTTTTTTACCCGATGAATAGGTTTTTTTTTAGTTAAAACTTAAAATTTAAAATATTATGAAACGAATTATCAGTTTTAAATAGTAGTCACAGTGTTAGCTATTCTTTTTTATTTTCCCTGAAATTATTTATTTTTATTTTTTTGTTGCTGGTTAAGCCGGGTAGCCAGTTAACGGATGCCGTTACGGTTTGACTATACTTTGTTACCGATTTTTAACAGTGTAGTCTATTTCAAGAATTCATATTGTCGAATTATGAAGTGGACATTATTCTAATGCTGACATCAGGTGTTTTTCTGGATAAACAAACTGACGTTGCATTAATGCGACAAATTTTACTCGGTTGGCATTTCTTCTCTTACTGGCAGTAATGTGAATTGAAAATAATTTCAAATTTAAATTGACGCCCAGGATGTGTCATGAATTTTTGATAGATTCATATTGAAAATAGTTTTCGTATTTATGCAACTTTATTTTACAAAAATCAAAAATGAAACACTTCGCTGGCAAAATTTGCTACAGCTGGGAGCAACTAGTTTTGGAAAACCACAAGGAGGGGGGATAATGAATAAATCCAAAATTAAAAAAAAAAAAAAAAAAAAAAACTATCGATCTGTTCTTATATTCGACAGACTGAAAAAAATACTTTTACAGGGATACATGGCTGCTGAAACACGAAGAAAAGTAAGGAAAGGTAATAGAAAAGAATTGGTGGCCAGGTGAACATTTTAGATTGAATGTATACCGCTGCCAAAATTTTAGTTTATAATATACAAACTAAAATACATGTATGAAATCATACAAGTATTTTTTTTAAAATGACGTGTTCCGCCCGTAGAAGTAGGAGTTACTAACATTGCCAACACACACCATGTACAAATAGATAAATTAATGCAATTAAGAGTTACACGTGTATGATAATTTGATATTTTTTCCTCAGTCTCATTTGACTCTAAAAGAAGGTCGATCATGGGAGGGGGGGTACTTGGCTCGTTCTGTTTGCGTCAGTTAAATAACGCTCCGCCAAGTCATCAACTAAGATCTTCTACTTCGTCTTTGAATAAATTAATATAAATATATGTGTGTAATATACACACACACACAAGTATAATCTTTTCACTTTCTTGGGACTGCTATAATTGTTTAAATAAAATTATTTGTATCCAAATTAAGTCTCAAGGCTCTTTATTATTTTTTTGAAAGTCCAACGTTTCCGGCTACCCTCACGGAGTATGTAATAAATAACCGCTTTTATTATACCTACATTTTTAACAAACAACATTATTATTAGTAAATGGTATGCTAAACCTTAAAAATATATTTAAACCTCACATCCAATTTTAAAAACTTTTTGCAGTTTGCCCAGGTCATTAATTTCAGTCAAAATCACCCTATGAAACAATAAAACAATAGAGAATCATGTTATATATTGAAAAGCTTGCCTCAGCTTATATCTAGTAACTATTTTTTCCCGTTTTCTATTAAACTATAAAAACATTTAATTACAGAATAACTTAATGCTATTATCACACAGTATTTTAACCTTCCTTACACTCAGGTCAGGCATATTGAATCTTAATTCGTATTTCTTATATTTTTAAAATTTATATAAAAGTTAATTGTAAATATTAACATAAAATTTACCCAAATTTATCATAAATTAATTTTTGCTTACAAATTCTGTATAGTGTTTTTTTTTGTGTGTGTCAGATTTAAAATTCACTGTCTAATCAATGTTTTCTTATATATAAATAATCTTAAGTATTTTCATTTTGAACATATTTTCTTTATGTGAAATTATTTTAATCTCAAAGTCGAATTGGTGTTGGTTTTTAGGTGCGTGCTGCACTAGTACTGTTTTATTGGGATCTTTCTCCTTATTTTTATATCATTGGTGTGTTGATTCATTTGTGTTGTTGGGTGACATTCTATCACCCAACAACAATTTTTTTTTTTTTTTGCTCCTTTGAAATTGTGAACCAGATATAATATAATGCATTATTAATTCCACTGAAATGGTATCAATCCCTTCATCGACCTCCTAATGACATCAATTCTGTCAGTTCAAAAAATATTAAACTATATTCTGTACAAGTTGGCACGATAAGCTGGTCCGATAAATTGTTTTCTTGTTGGCCTCGATTTGGCGGTCAAGGTCAAACACGTAGTAATTAAAGAGCTCATTGACATGACCATCAGAGGGAGAGCCTCACACAAAGAACATACACTGGCCTTCACCTCAAAGCTAATAAACTATTAAAAAATACTGACAAATTATTAAACGTATAAAACACTGAACTTTATTACATAATTTGAATTAGTGGTTTAATAATAAAACAAATAATAGCAAAACAATTTGACACTAAAATAACGAGTGTGTCCGCTAATAAAACATTCCTAAAATTGTTTTGCTACGTTATCAACAAAATTATTTCAATTAAGATCTTTGTTGGCAATTTAATTAAGCAAATGAACTTCTAGAACGTGCCAGTGGAGGCTGTAACTTCCTTTAAAATTATTTTATTTTATTTTTTATTGTTTAATATAACATTCCGTCATATTTTCAGACAATGGTAATATGGATTATAGAGTTCATTCACAACATATCTGCAAATATATAAATTAAATGATAACAAAATAAAAAATTGAAGAGAAATGAAAAAAAAAATACATACATTAAAATAATTTAAAAAAAAAATAAAGGAAAATTATATCTTAAACACAATGATTCCTATCCTTTTGGCAGTCTGAAACCTCACCACAATTTTGAAACTACTTGGAAGACAGTATGACGGGCTCCGAGGATCATCATCCGGAGACCTGTGATTTTGAAGCCAAATTAAAACAGATAATTTCCCCAGTAGTAAGTGAAAAAGCCGCGGACAGCGAAAGTACGATTTTTTTATTTTCTTTGATTTTTGGTTTTACCATGTTATCTTTAGTTACCATGTTATGAAAAACCTAAATTTTCGAGAGAGACAGGGCTATTTATTTTTCTTGAAAATCGTTAACCAAAGCATTTTAATCAATTTCAAGGTTAAGAAAATGCTTCTTATATTTAACATGATTACTTGTTGTATCCTTGACAAGTGTGTCCCAATTGATTCCTACCACGTGTGTCGATTCCCCTTTGTTTCATTCTTCTTCTGTAAAACGGAACTGGCACAACCTACTCTATTTATTAAAATATGAATTTCGTAATGTATAATAGACATTTCTTCCCTAACTATTTTTAATTTTTTTCCATCATTAACGTTTGAAGTTTCTATTAAAGACGGGAAGTTCGTTTTTTTTTTAACTAAACATATTCCAAATTCACTCTTAGTGGTGAATAGGTTCTTTAGAACTATTCTTCGATTCTTTCTTTTTACCTAATTAATTTTAAAATATAAGAATATATTGAAAAAAAAATTTTCCAAACCTTATGGTTTTCTGGCAAAATGTATTCTCTTTAAAATAAAACGAAATAAAAACTATAGCACGAATGAATTTAAAAATTCATTTTATTAAACTTTAATAAGTAAAATCACAAAAATAATATACTACAAATTTTCAAGAATCAGGGTAAATCCTCTTCAAGGTCCTTAGTCAAAAAGTAAAATGAAAAAAATCCAATGTAAAAGTTAACATTTGTTCTTCTACAATAAATAAAAATACCACTTTTTTTCTTTAACTATGTTCACAGAATACTAAACTGCTTTCCCTAAAGGCCATACACACTTCTTCACTAGGACACACTATGTTCTTATTCTGCGTTTATTTTTTATTTATTTTTTTTAAGTTGACTTAAAATAAAAATAAAACAACTTTATGGTAAGTGTTAGTCCTTAATAAAAAAGAAATGTCTTCTCCTACCACTTCTTCGACACTTAAATAGAGAATCGGCCGATAAATTGTGAATTAGTCACTTGAAAGTACAATTCTTTCAATAG
>NW_027107138.1:941411-942144 GCF_000696795.3 Halyomorpha halys | reverse complement strand
TGACGGAGTGACGGACGTGAAAATTTCAGACAGGTTTCAATTTGAATCTCATTAAAAATATAATTTTATTTTTATACATTTTAGTTTATACTTAATGATTTTATTTTTATTATTACTTATTGTTACTTGGAAAACCGCAAAAATAATTCTGCTGTATAAAAAAGGCAACAAGTATGATATAGAGAATTATCGGCCTATTTCCCTCTGTTCAACTATTTCAAAAGTTTTCACCAGTGTTCTCAAACAACGGCTAACAGAAAGACTAATGGAATGACGAAGAACAAGCAGGTTTTAGGAAGGGATTTTCGACAGTGGACCACATTCAGACTGTAAACCAAATTATTGAGAAAGCAAATGAATATAACCTCTCTCTATATCTTTGTTTCCTTGTCTTTGGGAAGGCTTTTGACGGTATAAAACATTCAGAGATAGTTAAGGCACTAATATTAATAGGAATAGAGGACAAATATATTAAAATAATAAAAGAGCTTTATAAGGAGATTACAGAATTTATTATGACTGAAAAGAAAGGACAAAGCTTTGATATTGAGAGGGGTGTGCAACAGGGTGATCAGCTATTCCCAATTTCGTTTGTTCTTGTGTTGGAGATGGTGTTCTGGCGTCTTGGATGGGAAGAAGTAGGCATTAAAATAAATGGAAAATGGCTGAGCAACCTACGTTTTGCAGATGATATTGTGCTCTTTGCAAAAGGCATGGAACAACTGAGAGAAAT
>NW_027107138.1:938835-941361 GCF_000696795.3 Halyomorpha halys | reverse complement strand
AGAAATGTCTTCTCCTACCACTTCTTCGACACTTAAATAGAGAATCGGCCGATAAATTGTGAATTAGTCACTTGAAAGTACAATTCTTTCAATAGAGCTGTTTATTGGATTTGATTATCTCCTGTGTATCTCTAGTCCTTATGTTCCATTTTAGGGGTGGTATTTGTGGAGTTAACGCACTGGACTCTGGTTTAAATAGATCCAGCAACTAATTATTTATATGGGAATGGACGTTCTTATGTTCACAAAGGCAGGAAAAACGGGTCACTCACAGGGGAATCACAATTCACCAGCCCATCCTAACCAGAGTGGGAAAGTCGAGATTTATTCCGAGGGTTTCAAGAGAGGAAGTTAACAAGACCGGGCCGCATTCGAACCCGCACCAGACCCTAGAAGGCCAAGTTTTTGGCTCAACACGATCGGCCATTCATGGGTTCCCAGATATTTTTTTATTCTTTAATTTCAGACGTGGGTCGACTCTGCGGTCGCCAAACTCTCAAGGTGTGCAGACATTCTTCATGAAGCGGCTCATGAGAGCAATTACCGTTTATCAAGAAGCAATAAATGTTCAAAAATAATTAAATTCATTTATAGGGTTGCTCATCAATTCATTAGATTTATATTCAAATATTGTTTACGATAAAACATTATTTTCTTTTATAGTTAAATAATACGTTTAACCATGAAACATAATCAGGTTTTTTAATAATCAGTAAAGAAATATAAACCTAGTGAATAATTTTATTTTTAACCGTTTTATTTCTACTATCCCACCACTCGATTATCATAACCTTTTTTTCTAGGCTTTGTATTGAGTTTATTTCAGTATTTAGTCATTCTTTGTTACGAAAATAACGACCCAACCTGGTTGTTCTAGATTTAGCGTGTCCGGTCTTTTCATTGGAACTGACCCTTTTCATTGGACTTCTCGTCTACACACTATATTTTCTTTAAGGTTTTTTTTTTTTTTAATTCAGGACTTTTTAGGTATAAAATGGTACAATTAACAAGTTTCTAACATTACATTAACGTTTTAAAGTCTTAGCTCTTCTTTCTACCAGGAATAGAATCAGAGGTCAAAGGACAGTCTTTTTCAGATTTGGCATATTACATTCGGTGTGACACGAAGGTTGTTACACACTTATGCATGCTTCAACGTTTGTAGCTTTCATCAGAGGGACAACCGGATTTTAAGTATAATATGGCCTCTCTTTAGTATTCGTTTTAACAAAAAAAAATGATTCGCAAGGTATTCCCTCTAAAAATAGCTATAAAATTTATTTCTAAATTTTAGCGGATTTTTCATTTAGCAAACTATTTCTAAAATGGTTTTAATCAGACCTTAAAACGATTACGTAAAGCGTTCTTAACTAGGAAACAGAGAAATAGTATATTTTTAGTTTTAGCGTTATACCTCCTCCTTTCAAAGGGGAGCGTGGTAGCTTAGTGAGTAAGGCGCTCTGCTACTAACTCCAAGGACCCGGATTCAAATCCAGTAGTTGGAAATAATTATTTATTCTGTTACTATAGCCGTGAGTCAATACTGTCAATACTGGTTCAGGAGCCTTCTTGGACCACCCAGCCTCTATGAAGTGGGTAGCCTTAATTGGGGGAAAAATGTGGCTAGTGAGCATGATGATGAACAAATGACCTCCTTGCACAACTGTTGTTCAATAAACAGTACTTCCTTACAAAGTAATGAACCCATGGGTTGTATCGGTACAGATTTTTATTTTTTTTCTCCTTACTAACCGCATGTCACTTTAGATTTGATATGGTTGCTTATATTTGCCTATTTTGTTTTCTAATACATTAATTATAAATATATTTTATTTACTATAGTTTTACGTCCATCTTTAAACCATTGCCTAGTGCCTTGTGTCGGATATCTTTTCGACATTCAACCCAACTTTCGGACCAAAGTTCCTCATACTCAGTTACTCATTGTTCATACCTTTAAAGTTCAACAACAAGCGAAAACGCAATAGACCAACATTTTATTGTGAGAAAAGGGACAGTACCAATGCTTATTGTTTCAAGTCTAGATACTAAAGTATTGTTCCACTCAAAATCTGTAACGGTTGCCGTGCAATGTTCCATAGAATATAAGAACAGAATGCTAGATACAATGTCCCCATATAATTTAACCTCCAGATGGCGCATCACAGTAATATTCTATGGTTTAAATTAAAAATTATTTATATATTTGTTAAATCAGATCTACGCTTGATCCAGGTTACAATAACCACGCGTACATCCAACAAAGTCACCTCAATCGAAAGATGGCGCACATGCAACATAAGACCGATGGAATCTCCAGCAGTGTTTGCAACATGCCTTCAAGCCACTCAGCTAATTATACACAATATCTAACATGTAAGCATTCAAAGCAAATGCCTTACCCTACCCACCGCTAGGACGAATATACAAGAATCTCCAGGAGAAGAAGTGGTCAAATTCTATAATACGATTAACATTATGCAACGTATTTAAAAAATGTGTTATATTTTGAGAAAAATTCGACAT
>NW_027107138.1:935230-937769 GCF_000696795.3 Halyomorpha halys | reverse complement strand
TTGATAGAATTTAATGTTTTGTCAACTATTATATATATAAATTTATTTATTTCTCTCTATCTTTTTTATATTTTTATATTATATTTTGTAATGATTTAATTTAATTGCATAAATAAAAAGGCTATTTTCATTTCATTTCATTGTTAGTTAACATGTTTATATACTACGATTCGGTTCCTACACCCCTAATAACTATTTCCCTTAATTGTGGCTCAACATATTATATCAATAAAAGTTAAAAAAACAACTATTAAAGGGTTAATAATCTAGTTTTCAGATGACGATTTTCTTAAAAATAGTAGTTTTTATTGATATTTAATAGTAACTTTTGATGATATTTGCGAGAATAAGTTCACAAAACGATGATTTCTCATTATTTGGATTAAAAATAAAACATTTTTATATTTTGAGAAATAGAAATAGAAATTTATTAGATTAAAAAAAAGAACTCTAAAAGGTTAAATACACTATAAAATAGATTATAATATTTCAGATACTCCTCATTATTTAAGAGTTATTATCCTAGAACTGACACATGATATGACATCCATTTTGAAAAAGGCACCACCTGAGTGGTTAACTTTTTACCATCGTATTTTTTTCTTCTAGATTATTCCTCATATAGAGCTATAATTCTTCTCCTAAATCTTTCCAAAAATATCGTTTTCCTTCGTATTGTTGATATAGATCCATCAAAATTAAGAGGAAACAAACATGAACTTGCGCCTTCCTGGGCCTTACACAAGCATTTAACCTGGATAATGTTGTTTTTATTTCTTCCGTTGTACAAAACTTACCATTTGATATCAAGCCAGGGCTGTCTTCTACAAGATAGGTTGTAGAGTTTCATTGTTATTGTAAATAGTTTTTCTTAATTGTTTTAGTTTTCTGTTATTCTATTGTATAATATTAGTATACGAGAATTCTTCGTAAACTAGTGGGGAGGAGTTACGTTCTGAGTTACTTCGATGTCAGCTGACAGAGGATCAGCTGATCGTATGTAAATAAAGAGATGTACCGAACCCCCCCAAAAAACAGTATTTTACAGCAGTTCAAGCGTGTCGGATGTTATTCCTTCTTCTCTTTTTTGACATTTTGCTTTCGCCGATACTTCTTGGGTCTTATCATCTACATCTGCAATATACTCCGATACCTGTTTAGCATGGTGATGGTAGCGCTCAGTTATTAATCTAATACTGAAATGGTATCCTTAAACCAACAAATGCACCTCTCCTTGATCGAGCATTCGTACATTAATTCGTGTATCAAAATCAATGAAATTAATGCAATGAAGTTTTTTCGAAGGAATCTTTTCGCCTATTAACGATTATGAAAAGGTATATCATTAGCAAAATCCTTTTTAAATTTTGGGTAATCATTTACGAACAGATTGAATAGTTTGGGGTTCAGAAGTGAGATCGGCAATGGAAGTATCAGTTCGTAAAAAAATCTCTCGATTCAGTTAATCCTATAATTTCTGTGGTCAACATTTCTTTCTGGTCGATGGCTCCATAAGCACTTAAAATTTATTATCAATATCTTCATTTAATGCCAATAATAATAATAATAATTTAATACTGATTAATAAAACCATCGTTACCGATAATTCAAGTTCATGGCAAACTATTACAAACCGAATCATCATCGGCATATTTATATAGAGTGTTTTAGGATTTGCAAATACTTCCACTATACGAGTATCGTATGACTACAAATTCTTCAAAACCCGAATATTTTAATAAATTCCCTATCTCCGATACCCAAACCTTTATATCGATTTAACAACATCTAATTGATTCTTCAACCTTCTTCATATTTAAAACTTAACGAAATATCTTTAACGATATTCCACTATCGGCTCGATTTGAATTAATTATTCTCAACAAAAGGACACCGAAACAGTCATTTTTAAGAAATGGATAGAAAAGAAAAATACTGTAGTAGATGGAGTATTGACGGGAGAGAGAAGGTAAAGTGTATCATAAAGGAGAGGCGGGCAAGATTTGCTATCGAGCGCTCTTTTACTGCAGCCCTAAACCTGGTCGATCACGGTTCCTATGTGAGCCTGTCTTAAGCCGTCGTAAAAGGACATTGTTTATAGCAGTTTTAACTACTTCCCTTTCAACTACCTTTTATTATGTGTATGTTCTGCGCTGGCTGCACCTCGTCTCCATTGCATAATCACATAGATATTAACTATTGAACATTTCAATAATTATTCAAACATTGAAATAAAGTAATGAATTAGTAATAATAAAAAAATATATCCAAAAAGTCTCAACATTTCCTTAATCAATCACATCTCATGTCCAACACTTAAGTCAATCCGACCATAATCAAGGACAGTCTAACAAAATAACAGCTATAATTATAACTTATTATTAAATATGTAAGCATTCAAAGCAAATGCCTTACCCTACCCACCGCTAGGACGAATATACAAGAATGTCCAGGAGAAGAAGTGGTCAAATTCTATAATACGATTAACATTATGCAACGTATTTAAAAAATGTGTTATATTTTGAGAAAAATTCGACAT
>NW_027107138.1:929099-934725 GCF_000696795.3 Halyomorpha halys | reverse complement strand
GGGATGGGGTGATAGACTGGAATACTGGATTGAAGGAAGCAGGGATCATTAACTTATCACTACATTATTTAACCTACCTCAACAACCAGGTTAGGTAAACAATAATTATATTTCACTCTATATTTTATTATTAAAAATCATATGAAACATAGCTATAAATAATTATTTAAAATTCAATTACATTAATTTTGTATAAAATCTTTGCATAATGTTAGTTTAAGTTTTTCGTTATTATAATTAACTATAATCAATATTTTCTGATATAAAAATGGCTTAAAGTATTTTACTTTTAGAACTATTATTTCTTTGTGTAAAATCATTGTGTTATCAAAATCAAAACTGCTTGTTTTGGGATGCATGCTGTTTTTCTTGGGTCCTTTTCCTTATATATTTTTGTCATTACTCTACTAATTCATTCTCTCGCCCAATAATTGCTTTGTTTTACCAATATATATATCTGGACAATTCAAACACGGATATATCTCTCCTGATTGATTTGTTTCTATCTTTTCCTTTAGTATAGTAATTTTTAGTTTTGTCTATAAGGAGTATTCCTGAACATCAATATTTTTAAAAGATCGTTGCACGTTGGACATCTGATATTATTTAATAAAAAAGTGTTGAGACTTTTTTTTATATTTTTGGTTCTTATTGATAAAACTACCAGTATCCAACAAAATCATAAAAATACAGTGTAATCTCGGTAACCCAAACTTTGATACTCCTAACAGAACTCAGAACAGGTGGTTTAGGATTCAGGCCGTTTGTAGTTATTGAGTGATTAAAGTTAGAGAGTAACTTATAATTCATTTTTATAATGACTATTTATTTACTTTGTATTTTCGTTTATGTATCTCTGAGGCTCCTCAGCCCAAATTTGTCTATCTCTCTGTATTATTCTAGTGGGACTCGTCCCAGAATAAATAAGATATTATTATCTACAACAGTTTTGGTTAAAACTTCACTATACCCAAAAATCTCTTTCAAATGGTACTTTCCTTTTGTTAATTGGTTAAATACTTATCCTGAAAAAGGGATTTAGGGTGGCCTAAGGGATGTTCGGCCCCAAAATGCAATAGGGGATTTTCAGCTCTCGTTTACGGGATAGTGATACGCTTTTTATTATTTTTTTTTTTTTTGAATTGAAAACATAACGATACGAGATCGCAACTGGGGCAACCTTTAGTTCTCATTATATTCAATGCGTTTTCTAGGAGAGTGTGAAAATACGGAAGAAAATTGAACAGGTAAGAACAATGAAAAAAAAAAGTATTCTTATTCTATAGAGTTCAGTGAATTAAGAACAGATTAATTTTTTTTCAGAAGTTTGCCTTATATTCTATTTTAAAATATTTATTACAGTCCTAATCTAGTGAGTGACATCATAGTAGAAAAAATACATCTGGGACAAATATTTACTTAATGGTATATCTAACTTAAAAAAGCAGGTCGAGCTAGGTTACTGTCGTTGTCCATGATAATCTCATCAGATGTTTAGAACACCACAGAAAATTTTCATGATTTTTTATATAACTGGAGCCATTTTAAAAATCGCACCAGTAAAATTAATAATTGTAATAATAGATATAGTTTAGTAACAGTAGTGCATTGTAATTTATATTAGCCTGCTTAGGAATACAATTTGTTACATTGATGTCAGCGCGGTATTCATAGCTAGATGCTTATGTAACCCGGGAAAGAGTGTTGGCAAAAAAAGTTGCGATTGCAACCCATATCTTGTCTTCATTACTGTCATTATCTATTTGTCTTCATGAGTTGAGATTATGCCAACTTGTACACGTGGGATCACTTTTTTATCTATTATCTCTTGCATTTCTTTATATTGCATATCTCTCATTTTTTATGCCATATTTGTTGAGAGTTTTCCCAACACCAAATATAACAAATTCTAATTTTATTCCAACTGAGAAAGGTTTTTACCATTAGCGTGATATAAAAACTTATTTCTGGTACAAGGTGAAGACAGGAACGAAGCGTGGAGTCAAATGATCCCTTTCGAGGCTTAGTATATTCAGTATCTTTAAAATATTTTGTTTTTTTATATAACTTCGTGAGCTTTTTTATTTTTATTGAAAAAATCATAAATTATGAAAAATTCAAAAAATGTAACATATTTGTACGTTTACCTAAGCAGATACGCCTAGAAGGAAAAAACTTTCTTTTTTTTTTTTGTCAATACTTTTGGTTATCCACCATTGTTAACAGAATCATTGAACCTAAGCATTCTCTTATAAAATTCTAATTTTATTCCAATTGAGAAAGACTATTACAGTTAGCGTGGAATGCAAACCAATTTGTGGTATTACATTAACACTAGCAAAAAAAGCGGGATCAAATGATCTCTTTCGAGTCTTTCAACTCATTTCTCAGTATCTTTAAAAGATTATTTTTTTGTATAATTTCGTGAGCTTTTTTATTTTGATTTAAAAGTCTTAAATCTAGACAAATTTAAAATATATATACATATATATTTGTACGTTTACCACAAGCAGGTTTTTTTTTTGTCCTCTGTCAATGTTTTTGGTTATCCGCGATTTTTAAGTGAACCATTGAACCTACTCATTTACTTATCCTCTTAATGGAACGGCCAATGTTTGAAGAGCTATATGTATTGTTAGAATGTAATGATCGTATAGAACTCATTTAGGTTACAAATTTTTTTTGAAAAATGTTTTAGAGTTATTTAGTAAGAATTATGAAAATGGCTTTACGAAACATCGTTTTAATTTCTACAAAAGCAATCTTATCAGGTAAATTCATTTTTTTTTCTTATTGGTTACGTAGAAGTTAATAAAATTTGACACTTTCAACCTAGACACTAAGTTCGTGTTGGCCAGTGTTATCAATTATTACTTTTTTTAGGATCAATTGTTGAAGTGTCTATTAAATTAATAAAAAAAATATGCAGAATTAGAGGTTGAAACTATAAATTAGTGTTTGTTAAACAACATTTGCCTCATTAATGGATACAGTTAAGTAGTTAATTTATCACCTACTAATATACGTTAGTGGTTAAAGTCAAGTTCAAGCTCAAGAAATATTGAGTTTCATTTGTTAAAATTTCATTAAAATCTGTATTATAATATATTATTACTTATGGCTTAACGAAGCATACATAGGCCATCATCTACACCGGGGAATGTTTAAAAAGTTACTGCAACTTCCATTCAACGCCAAATAAAACATGGAACGGCAGTCAGTGCGAAATAGGAGTATTATGCGTATTTTTTTGAGCGATTCTAAGTAGAACTCCTTCTCACCAAAATCTGCCAGTCCAACCGACTCTGAGTGTAATGAACTGAAGGTGTGGAACAATGGACTGCAAAGTTTTCAGCCTGACCTACATTAATAACAAAAAATATTGTAGGTCAGTAAATAAAGTATAGTTGACACTAACGATATTAACTTCATATATGGTACAAATGTATTAGTATAAATAAATTACAATTTTTTTAATTTTTTACAATTGTTAAAAAGTATTGAATAGGTCAGTGTGTTTTTCACACTACTTCTCTACTATTTTTTTCCCATTATTTCCTTTTCTGAAACTCATCTTTTTTCTATGTATTTTTCTATTAGATACGTAACCACCTATATTTGAAGCTTAATTATTTCGTATAACAGCTGATTTTGAATGTGTCATCAAAAATGCTTTATGATAAATTATTAGTAATGGATGAGGACTAAATAAAGATTTTTTTTCAGATATAATATCTGTGTGTGTTTTTAGGCTATTCATTGGCGAAGACTTTAGGCAACACGGTCACAGGCTTCAACCCATAGGAACAAAGCAATAACCATTTAATGAAAAGCTTCCGTAGTCGTGGGGCTAAAATCTTGCCATGACAATACTTGTTTATCAGAAATTTTTAATGATATTTTTTTAAGACTTTGAGTGCGCAACTATAAAGGGTTTGAAAAAATTCGTATTCTAAATGATTGACAAAAATGTATATCTAGTTTAATTAAACAAATATATAGTTTTTCAAATAATCCGTAAACTATATATCTCCTAGAAGATAATAGCTGTTCATTAGAAAATAATTAGATCCCCTGCCAGAAAGCACAAAACCATCTTAATTGGACCAATTATTGCACTTTGGTACCCTGATTATTTTTATAATATTCTGTCCTAATTCCCATGGAGAATCGTACACATTATTTCAAATAATAGTTCTCATTCTGTGTATGCAAAATAGGGTTGGAGTCGATTTAATATACAATGCTTTTCTTAAGGTCAATTAAAAGAAGCCTTCTTTCAAGTTTTTTTTTTTTAGCAAGTAGTAATTCTGTTTGCCGCATCAGTGTCCCAAGTAATTTAGTAAATGAGATGCACTTGAATATCTATTTATTAATAATGTGTAAAACAAGCAGGTTTTATTTTGTTATATATCTTTCTCTACTATATTTTTTTAGTTATGCAAGCAAAGCAGCTATATAAGCAAAATTACCAACTGCTTTACCTCCGTAAAAATAATTTTTTTCTCCTTGAAGCCCTTCTACAAAAACGGACAATTGTCCGTTTCTTTCTCTACTATTTTTTTTTTTTTTGAGTTGTGTCATTATTCAAGCAAAGCATCGATATAAGCAGTATAGCCAACTGCTTTACCACCGGAAAAAATACAATTTTTCTCCTTGAAATCCTTGTAGGAAACGAATCATTGTACTCTCCGTTGTGATCGACGAGGGTCGCAAGGTTGAGAATAATTGCATGTGTGGAATATTTGATTATAAATTAGCGGAAAAGAGAGTTCATTATTCATAAATTGATGTATTAAGCCATTATACTTAATTGGCGAACGTAACCACGTTAAATGATCTATTACATCATGTAATCTAATGCAGTTTTGACCTTCCATCAGACACGTGGAAGAAAAGAATAGATTTCATACTGCGATAGGAGACACACCTGCCTATCAATACCGATCATATGTTGTTTATTTTAAGGAAATGCGTTGTGCAAATGCAATCATATTTTCGGTACATGTGTAATTTAACAAACATCTTATCGTCTAAAAAATTACTATACTCATTTTCAATTTGAGACACTCTAATCTTTCAATATTTTTAATTATATTTCTATTATGTTTCAATAATTTCTTAAGTAAGAAGGAACTAAATTTAGCTTTAGTAAAATCGTGATTTCAGTAGTATAGTTTTGACTTGAGAGCATTTAAAAATAAGCCAAGTTGCCCAAATTCATCGGGTTACTATAAAATATAGCATATTAACCAATCATACAAGATATAAACATTGGCATAAGTAAATTTCAAAAAATATTTACAACGAAATAGTGTTCTTTTTTTATCACTAACATAAGTTATTTATTCGTTTTTTTTTGTTTTGTTTTTGTATTTATTTGTAACTACTTTTTCAATTTTTTTTTTCCTTTTTTGTTTAGTTCTTAACATTAAACATTATATTCTCTTCATACATCCCACTCTGGTATATCTCATATTTCACTTTTCCGGTAATCCATTACAACTATTGGATTTATCAAACAATTTTTATTTTCATATATTGTCTCATCCAATGTTAATAATTCTAATAAGCACACATTACAAAAAAAAATAAAAAAAGATAAAAAAAAAAAATAAAAAAAAAA
>NW_027107138.1:921548-928883 GCF_000696795.3 Halyomorpha halys | reverse complement strand
TTTTTGTCAATGAGTTATGCTCTAAAGCAGTTTGATATTAAACTGAATTAAAATAAAGTTTATCTTCAGATAAATATACAATTGTCTTTTTACAATACATTAAGTAAAATTGTTTTTAATAATGAGGTATATATTGCTGTTACTATAATACAGGAATATATACCTCATTATTAAGTGTTTCCCTTATCGGCCGATCACAAGAAAATGGGACAAATGTCGATCTTTGTAAACATTAATTGACAAAGCAACAGCCTAGCTCCAGAACGGGAAGTCGTAAGAAACTTAAATTCCATAGTTAGGGCATGTGTGTACCTTAGCAAATCATGTGTACAGAAACATTTTCGTTAAAAGCTGATCAACTGGAAGTTCAACTTCAATCAATTTTACATTTTTTTTAGGATTTTCTAAAAAATGGTTTAAAACGATTTTGATTTTGATTTGATTTGATTTAAATTAGAGAAATGGCCCTAAAATTAGAATTAAGTAGTTGTAGCCTGTATCAGCAGGCAGGTCTTATGCTAATTCAAATGGAATAACCATAATGACCAATTTTCCAATACCAAATATCTTCCTCTATAGTCCCTTTAACTTTGCTTATTTGAAATAAATAACCAGTTCTAATTGTTAGCAATAATAAACAATGGATAAACACAAAATATTAAAGATTTTTTGTAAATAATTAAAAGAAAAAAAAAATAGAGACAGAAATTTAAATTGGAAAAAGTCAAGAGCAACTGATCACTCCCGTTCTGCATCCTTATCTTTTGTTAAACTGTTGTATTATTGGCAGCAACAAAGTTGATATTCGCTATTTTCACCTCGGGAAATCCTATAATATAAATTTTAATAGTAAGTGATGTACCGAACTCGATATTGTATTTGACCAAACATCAAGCACGGCCACATACTCACTCCCTAGTGAAAGAGAGATTGTAGAGAAATTGTACTGGTTGGACCAGAGTGTGTCACACGAGGCTGGATGGTAGTGTCTTTATGGCTGATTGGATATCCTCAGGCTAACAAGAGGAAGATCCAGCAGTCGCAGAAACACAATCGTTCATAAGCGCAAGACCACCAGACCACCAGAACACCAGTCCACCAGTCCACCAGAACACCAGACCACCAGAACACCAGACCACCAGAACACCAGAACACCAGAACACCAGTCCACCAGTCCACCAGTCCACGAGTCCACTAGTTCACTAGTTCACTTCTAAAAACTGTGCCGAGAGGCGCATAACCAAAAAAAATTATTAAATTTTTTATATATACTCCCGATATTATAAATATAAAGGTTTTCCTCCATCCTGTTCAATATTATCAATTTTATGAAAACATAGACAAAAATAAAATACATTTTTTTCCTCTATTTCAGTCTCAGATTATAGTTTTACTAAGACGTTTTGATATGTTTATCTTTTAAAAATTATTTGAAATCCTCAATATAACAAAGTTAAGGACCTGTATTAATTTTTAGTTGAATAAATTAAAAAAGTTTAGAGTTGTTAGACTCCACCTCACCAGTTGTTTCAGGAAATGTGACTTATCAGTTGAAGGTAAATTTTTTTTGTTTGCTATGTCACTCTAAAATTGTTTCATTTTATGTAATTTTGCTGCAGTAAAGTTCCATTCGAAAGGTTATTATATTTTTGTTGTACTTATTTATTCCAAAATAATGAAATATTCTCAGACAATCTATTCTTTTTTTTATAACTGTTTTTATTAATTATCTCACACAGTTTGCCATAAGGCTGTATATGATAAAATGGCACATTCTAATTTGTGAAAAAACCTTTGGTTAAGTAAAGTGATTTGTTTCTTTTTTTCATATTTCTAATTTTAAGCCGTAGGAAAATTAGAAGAGAAGGAACCTACATAATAAAAAGGAAAAGTAATTAAAAAAACAATAAACATGAGTTATAAATGATAAAAAAATGAACAATCAATACACAATAAACAAGTTTTATGTATACAATTCAGGTTTCAAGTTCGGTTAACATAGTATATGTAATATATATATAACATAGTATACAGTATATGTTGGGTACCTTTGTTGATGTATCTTTTTAGTGATGTCTTGTAGTCTCTTATTCTTTGTATGAGTGGATTGTTAGAAGAGATAAGAAGATAGAAAATGTTTTGTGTCAGCAAGTGTGCGTAAGCTATCGAGGTAGATATAAACTTTGGACGGCAATGTAAAGGAAAGGCCAAATCCAAAAGACTATTTAGTCGTATAGCTTAGGATACTAAACAATACTTTAATTTAGTTTGTTATTCCGTCCAAAATTGTTGGAGATTTAAGATTAGGTCTACTCCCACCCTAAAAGCAATATATTGTTATAGAAAAACCTATGGGTTTTATTATTATTCTCTAAGTGTTCACAAAATTGATTTTTACTGCTTCCAAAACTTGTAGAATATTATAATTTTTGAGATAACAATTAGAGTCTCTTGTTAAAAGAACGAAATTAATAAAGTAAGTAAATTATTGTTAAATCGTAAATATTATGTTTCCAATTTGTATAATTAAAATGTTTTATGTCTGCGTAGGTTGGAGTGGAGATTGTCAGCTTGAGAGCTATAAAAGGGGCGGCCTTATCTGTCTGGGGGGTTAGTGCACCCCCTCCCATGATAAGGATTAACTACCCCTCAGTATAATTTATTTCTTATCTAATTCCACTTTTCAATCACATCTCCTAGTCGCATTGTTTATTTCAAGTGCTATTTTGATCCAGCTAAATTAAACCTACGCGACATTATTTGTTAAGTACAATAATCTGAATATCTAGACGTATTTACAATAGTTTCAACGTATTTTTTTCCCTTAGTGATAACCTCTCCAACGACATCAGAAGGTCTAAAGGTCTTCAAACAATTCTCAGTATCCTTAATGTCATATGGGCAAATGAATGCTGCATTACATGGAAGGTGTGATCCCTATTCACTATATGTTAACACAAGCAACATTTTCTGAAAATCCATCAATTTCAAACTTTTTTTTATATTGTGGGTAATTCTAGCACCGTTTGGCTACATTAAATCGTGTTAAATAAAATTAGATTTTATTTTTTATTTTGTAATATCACATTCTCTCGTGTTTTTAGACAATGGTAGTATGGATCATAAAGTTCATTCACACCATATTTACAAATATATAAATTAGATAATAACGAAATAAGAAATAAAAACAATATAAGTTAAAGTAAAATAATATTTTAAACACAATCATTCCTATTTACAATTTTTACATTCAGCCTGGGGAACTACGAATCGAACTCTTCCACCCTTCCTTGTGGAGGAAAGAGCTAGGCCCAGGAAGATCCCAGTGCTTCTCTCCCAACCACGTATTGGTATTTATTGAAGATTGATATTCCAGGAGATTGGTGTGTGATTGATGTTAAGGAGGTTCAGTCGTTCTCGGTGTTCCAATCTGACAGCCCTGCAACGTTGGGAGAAACGTTGGTTTAGAATAATTAGTTTTCTTTTACTATTTTGATACCTTTATTCACCGCCACCCGGACTATCTTTTTACAATATACTGATCTTTCGGTAAATTGTTTTATGAAATGTTGCTTTTTTAAAAATCTATATTTTAGCAAATTTACTCTACTTTAAACTTTAAAAATTTACTCTACTTACTTCTCTTAGGTTTTCTCGTTTTGTTAGTAGTTTTAAAGATTTAGCGCTCCGAATGAAAAATAAACTTTTTTTAATGTTTTGCAACAGCCGTCATTGTTTATTTATTCCCCCTACATATACTTGGCAGACTCATCAATTTTGACATGTAATTATACATAGTTTTCATTTAAGTAATCAAAAATAGTGGTGAAATAACTGCCTTTTTTCTCCTCTTGGGCTCTTTTACTATATCATTATATTTTCTTGCTTCCTTCCTCTATCAAGTTATCCAATCCCGCCGTTCATCGTACATCTCTGATATCCTTCAATTGCATTCCCGCAATACTCGCTCACGGCCTTCAGACTAGTATGTAACTGCCCATCGAACCGCAGCCTTTGGTAAATCATTCCTCATCCGCTCCTCATCCCTATGGAATTCTATTCCCTCCTTCATTCGCAGTACTAATACCCTTCCAACCTTCAAATCCCGTATCTTCGACCTTCTGTCCACCCAGTTCCGGAAGAATAACAATTGAAAGCTTCAAACAAGGTTGATATTTTTTCTTTACTTAATGTTTCAGATTTTTAAATTGTACCTTTCCATTTATTATTTTTAGTTTAGTTCTATTTGATTTTTATCATTTTTTTCTATTATTTATTATCAGAAGTGTTAGTCATCTTATGTTATATGATATAACATATGATTTTTCTTTATTTGTTCTATTCTTATTTTATATATTCTGGTAATTATTGATGTTCATTTTTATCTTTTTAAATTCATCATTTTATTATATTTTATGACGTTTTATAATTTCATTTTTATTTTGTATTTCACTCTGAGGATCTAAAGCCTAATTTTGATTATTATAAAGCCGGTATATTATTTTAAAGGGATCAATCCCAGAATAAATAAAAAATATTATTATTATTATAATTATTACATGGGAAGGGATGTAAGAATCTTGTACTATAACAGATGGGTATGAGGATATCACGCAGAATTAGGAGGTAAAATTATGCAGGAGGGGTTTTTGCTTCTCAAAGATTTGAATAAAAATGCACCAAGAAGGTAAAGTCTTCCGATATTGGGATGGGCTAATTTCCTCGTAATAATGGGGAGAGATATAAGAGCATTTGGAAATACCGAAAATGAATCTTATTGGACAGTAAGTTAATGTTGTATTGTATTAACCTTCCGAAAACGAACATTGCCCACTTGGTATAGGACCGGAGATTTTTTAAGTAACTATGTCTAAAATGTATGTTTTAAAAAAAATTTCTTTGAGTCGTTTTTTTTATGTTTAAAATATTTAAAGTATCTTTATGTACTTAATATTTATTTTTAAATATATAAATATTATTTATATTAAATCTATTAAAAGTTAATAGAATTGTACTTAATTACTCTGTTCTATAGTGATGTAACTTAGTATGACTTTAGTTTTTGAAGATGGAAAAATGTACATATATCATCATACACCCGCCTTTGTTGTAATTTCAACAATATCGAAATCACTTCTACTTACTTCACAAAATTCTTGATGACTTAATCACCTCTGTGCTTAAATTTTTATTTCATCGAAGAAAGTTTAATTATTGTTTAGGTTGCAAATAAATAATTATAAATAACGTACTTTTTATATTTGATCATTTTGATTTATTTGAATCACTACTCTACAAACATTACATTTCCCACATTCAAATGTGAGGATCTTTAATCTGCTGATTGGTAAAATAAATGATACCTACAGTCAACGAATTATCATTTAAATTCGTGTTTGAATTACAATTAGTTTATTTGTAGGCAGTGAGGCTCCAAATGTCAAAAAGGTGAAGACGACAAGGTATGTGAATCACATTTGAATGCAAAGAAAATTTTCTGCCTTCCAGATGTAACTAATTCATCAAGTGTTTTTTAAGTAAAAACAGATTATTGTTCTGCATGATGTATGGCGTATTTAACTTTTTTTTTCTAATGTTAAATCTGAATATTGCAGATATGCAGTCGATCTTAATTATATTATTATATTATATATATGTATATAGATTATTTCTATATAATATATATAATCATCCAATACCTAGTGCAACAGTACTGTCACAGCACTTAATGTTATTGCGTCATGATGGTAGTTATTGAACATAATATAATAATTATTGAATATAATATAATATAAATGTGTTTCCATCCTTGCATGTGGGTGCGACATTTACTACTGTGGCTGTCAACTGTCACTGTGATGTGAAACTGGTTTTAACGTGACAGTAGCTTCATTGCCACCACTTTTGTTATCGATTATCACTCCGGACCTACTGCAATCATTCAGTTTACACCAATGGTTCTCAAATTGGTGGGCCTCCAAGGGCTCAATCCAGGGAAAGGCCGTGCGAGGATCCGGAAACATTTCTTTGTGACGATTTAATTTATTAAAATTACTCTTTTGACTATCTTTATAAGTGGAATAATCTTTATAAGTAGAATAATCTTTATAAACAAACATCATTTCATAGCTGTTATTCAAAAATTGGTAATTTTGGCATTACCTACATCATTACTTTGAAAAAGTTACTACGTGGCTAAAATTGGAAATCGCTGTATCGTTTGTCAGCTAAAACCTGAGAATTTAGCAGTTTGTATAATTGGTCCGATAGCTGGTTAAATTATTGTTTTTCAAGTCTAGTGTGTGGATTCCGCGTTAATCTTTTGTGTTACCCCTTAATTTTAAAAATTAAAATTCTTCGGGCGCTGTCAAAACCTTAGAATTCGATTCGCCCCCGCATCGTGAAACCGATTGAGCGGCGGTAGGATTTTATTTTTGACACCAAACTGGTTTTGAGACTGAAATATTATTATAGCTGGTTTGAGATAAGTGATATATTAAAGAAAATGAAATTTCTTCTTTTCTCTAAATTCGCATTACAATCTAATTGTATTCACCGATAAGATATGATGTATCATTGTTAGCATCGATAGTTTATCATCTTGTTCAATTAGTATGAAGCTGTGCTACTAAGGAAACATAAGATAAGATCCTTTTATTTATATAGCGGAGGAGAAATATGAAAATACAAATCAAAACAACTTCAGAGACAATAAATAATTCAAAAAAGAAAATTGATTCACAAAAAACACAACCCATTATCCGTCACTGGCAGCGTTCTTGGTGTCCTATCATCAACAACTATACCCAAAAACTAATAATGTCCATTTTATATAATTATGTCCATTTTGTCCAGCGGTTTTAGGCAAAATAAAGAAAAATGCCCACTCTGGTTTAAGGATAGTGGCTGGTAGCCTTTAAGGATAGCGCCTGGTAGCCTTTAAGGATAGCGCCTGGTAGCCTTTAAGGATAGCGCCTGGTAGCCTTTAAGGATAGCGCCTGGTAGCCTTTAAGGATACCGCCTGGTAGCCTTTAAGTATAGCGCCTGGTAGCCTATAAGGATAGCGCCTGTTAGCCTTTAAGGATAGCGTCTGGTATATTTTACTTTTGGGGTCATTGGAGCAAAGTTATTCTTTAAGGAACAACACATGGGTTATCCAAAGTAACCTTCTAAGGTGTTTTTATCTCTTCTTTTTTTTTATATTTTATTAGGAAAATACAACCTGCCACAAATTAGAGTATTATTAAATTTGTGTTCAAATACTCATTCATACAATATGTAATGTAAATAATAACAATAGTATTTACGGATTTAAAAGAAAAAAAATTTAAATTA
>NW_027107138.1:914241-921083 GCF_000696795.3 Halyomorpha halys | reverse complement strand
TTATCTATTCTGCGTTATCATTGGGCTATCATATTCATGCATTTTCCCCGAAAATGGTTAAAATTACTTGGTCCTTGCAAAGTGGGCGGTAAAGAGATAAATCTGAAATACCGACTGAGGAGTTGGGTCAGCGGGCAACTACTTTATTGCCCAGCTTCGATACTTCGATATAGGGCGGCAGTCGTAAAACTGCACCGATATATCGAAAAGGGGTGACTATTTTATAAGCTTAAATAAAAGATTCTGTGAACGCACAATAAATAAAAATATCTAACTATAAAATTTAATATTTTTACGAATATAGCCGTGATTGCAGTATGGCTCCAGTCACTGCTTACAATCAGTGTCTGGAAAAAAAGGAGATCCAAAAGTCGCGAGTCATCTGGATATCACCATCTCCGAATAAATTAGGGTATAAATACCCTAATTTCGTAACAGTGGATTGAAGCGTGATGATATACAAGAAATAAAACTTGGAATAATAATATTATTTTCAAATCCTGCAGTTCTATTGAAATTATCTAAAATATAAAAATGCCTGAATCCCTAGATCAGATCTAAGAAATTCTCAGATCATTACTTCGATACACAACTTACATACTTTACTTCGATTTGAATTTATATCGACAAACATTTAAAATGTAGAGCTTGATTTTTACAATAAAATAAAAAACCTCACGAGAAGCAATAAAACAAGCATAACGATAACAATAACAAAAATGTTTATTATGAATATAAACTGAGTGTAAAACAGTAAACATATATAATATATTATTTAACTAACAAGGCGAGACTATGGATATAAGAACAAGCATGTCAATGTTTTTTTTTTTTTAAAACAACACAACAAAAAAAAAGTAAAAGAATATAATATAGGTACAAGCTCTTCACAATGCTTAATCGTTAGGCCAAGTAACACATTAACACATTCGAAATTCAGCACTTTTGTTTTAATTTCGCTTACTATATGTATGGATGTATATAGTATAATTACTATCTTGTAAAATTTCGAATGGGAGTTTTTGACGGAAATACACGTGTTGAGGTCTCCTGAATTCAAATAACAAAATGGTCTGCGTGAGTATGTAAGCAGTCTAGATCAAAAATGAATAGTCATATGAAACTGAACAGTGGGTATATGCATGGGACCTAAAAGCAACGTTTTCGCTAAAATCGACTGACCGCAAGTGGCTCTGTATAGATTTTTCACAAATCTCGATTTTGTTCAAAACGACTGCAACTATTTTGATTAAATTCGGTGAATGTATGAGCAATTGAGTGTTAATTAATACCAGGTAGGTCTCAGTCTCTATTGAAATAATCTAACAGAGTTTAAATGCCGATTTTTCAAAAATTCTTCCTTTAAAGTACATTTAATTTTGGAAAAAGATAGTTGACCGTATGAATTACATTGCAGGAAGATAGTCCGGATGGAGGTCAATAAAGGTATCAACATAGTAAAAGAAAACAATCTATTGTTAACCAACTTTGCGCCCCCCTTTGCAGGGCTTCGTCAGGTCTGTTTGATTGAAACAAATATGACAACTGACAAAAAAAAAAAAAAAAAAAAAAAAAAAAAAAAAAAAAAAAAAAAAAAAAAAAAATTCTCGTTTAAGCAATACCAAACTATGAATACTAAATATCAAAGAATCTCATGAATAACTTTAATGAAAAATAAACATTGGAACGTGAATAAACAGAGAACGCCCGATCTTTATTTATCATTTATCATTATGTCATCTTTATCTTGCGTTAAACTGTTTTATTCTTGGCAGGAACAGAAATTTATAATCGTTCTTTCCACCTCGAGAAGCCTTAAAATACGATTTTTTCTAGCAACAAGTATAAACTTTCGCCTTTCCTGTTTTTCAGATTTTTTTTTTCTTCGAAAATTACAAAACTAGCGATAACTTCATCACGAAACCAGTAATCTACTCACAATTTGGAGGCGTAAGTAGCTTAGTAAGTGAAAGTTGTTTCATGCGCGCAACGCAGCACATTTTGATATTATAGTTCTCTGTCATTTCTGTATATAGTTTTAAACTTTATTGCGGAATAATTGAAACATGGAATATAATGTAGTTGGGCTTTGATAATGAATGATGCCAAATCGTGACCTGAGGTATTCAAAACTATTGATGCATTCATCAGTATTAATCATTATCGATAAATTACATAAATAGTAATATTTGACTGTATAAAACATTAAATTTTGGTGGGATGAGCTCACCTCATAACATTCACGTCCTACTTCGAGCATAAATTAATTTGGCACAATTAGGGCTATTAAAAGTTATGTAATAGTAATATTTCCGCTTATCTTATTCAGTCCCTGACTCAAAAAACAAAAAAAATCTCAATACTAATGAATCTCAATATTTTTTAAAAGTTTTGGAGGAAAACCCAAGGTTTTATTGTGTTTATTGTATGCGGGTTAGTTGTATGAGATACAAAAGAGATTATTTATATCATTTATTGTCAACAAACTAAGGTTTAAATATTTATCACAATTGATCTCAATTCCACTGTACCATGTTTTTACTTGTTTGTTTGCTTAGTGAATCAAATTCTCTCTTTCCTCTCCATCTTGTATTTTATTCGAGTTATTATCAGCAATCAAAGCCAAAATTATTCCACAAGAATATTTAGGCTTTACGAAGAAGCTGAAGTTTTACATCGACAATTGCTTTAGTTTTCATTATTCAACTTTTTCAAATTCATTTTAATAGCAAAAAAGTACAGAAAAGCCAAGAGTCATCCCACTGTGGACTGGAAAGCGCACTTAGGAAACTCAATACCTTCTGACATTTAAAACTTGATTGCTAGTATTCTGAGGATAGTTTTCTCGGAATCATCCGTTGACAGAGGATTGGGAGAATCATATCTTAACTCAAGAAGACCTGCAAAAGTGCTCCATCTCATTGGAGAACACCGAATACAAAGACAAAGCTTTGTTAAAAAACACCTATCTTGGACTGAGGAAGGATAGTATCAATGACCTAGCCCTTCCCAGTCCATAAGGCCATTTTCAGTCTGGAGTCTAGAAAGGACAATCTGGACTGTTAAGAGGAACTCTCATATCGTCAGTGAATCCATTTCTTCTCAGTCTAAGATTGGTCTTCACTTGTAGTTCTTAGTTTATGTTTAAGCAGTGCTCCAGCAAGAAGCGGGCTTTCACAGGTCTCTTTCAGGTAAGAAATGATCCTTTTTGACCCTGCTATTGATCGATTCTTCTGTCAATGGGATTGGTGAATTATGGATGACCTTCTGAATGACACCCGGTCTTTTGTACCGTTTTCGGACATAGGAATAATAGAGTAATGAAAACTAACGCTCTTATGAGGTGTAGATAGTTGACCGTAGATTAATGCTTGATGAAGTTTGTCGGGGGG
Organism: Halyomorpha halys; assembly: GCF_000696795.3. Taxonomy (NCBI): domain Eukaryota; kingdom Metazoa; phylum Arthropoda; class Insecta; order Hemiptera; family Pentatomidae; genus Halyomorpha; species Halyomorpha halys. The sequence continues at coordinate 917,691 of NW_027107138.1, read as the reverse complement.
TGCGGTCAGCAAAGAACAACATAAATAAACAAAACCATATTTATTTATTTTATGCCGACGTTTCGACCTGAGTTTCAGGTCTTCATCAGGGGTTGTGGCGTAGAGGGAAGATTGGTAACCGTCTTCCCTCTACGCCACAACCCCTGATGAAGACCTGAAACTCAGGTCGAAACGTCGGCATAAAATAAATAAATATGGTTTTGTTTATTTATGTTGTTCTTTGCTGACCGCACCCCCCGACAAAATTCTTCTAACGCTCTTATGGTTGTAAAAAAATATATTCTCCTTTTTCCTAAAAAGTATTTATTCTTACGGAATAATAATGTTTGAAGCAACTTATTATCACTCGAATAAAACACAGGATATACGAAAAAGCGAGAATTTGACGTAAAGATTAAAATAAGTTAAAAGATACAGAAGAAGCATTTGAAATCAGTCGTAAAAGCCTTAGTTTGTTGACAAACAGTGAATAGAAATGATATGACTAATCCCTAAAGTTTCTCAAATCCTAACTAAGCCAATGATCCTATATAACTAATCATAAAGACAATAACAAAATAAAACATGGGTAGTAAACTAAACTCAAAATTCTTAAGGTTAATAGATGTTGCATTTCTTCATTTTTTTACAGAAAATATATTTCGGATATAGGTAAGTGAAAGTAACAACCGACTATTGTCATAACAAACATGGAAACACAAAAAAATGTATAAACAAATTTAGTTTAATTACTATCTCTTGTACGTCCTAAGCTATTATATATCAGTAAATCCTCAATGCTCCTTACTTTGTCACAAATAAAATGATCCATAAAGAACTTAATAATCCATATGTAACCGATCTAGCCCGAACCAGATATAAATTCATTCATTATAAACTCCCTTACCCCCCAATCCCACTACTTTCTAACTTTGCTTCCTCTTCCATTCCTCACAATCCTCCGCGGGGTCTGAAAAGAATACGGCCTCGAGACCTTCTAATGTAAAAATGTTATTAGAGTGTTGCCAATGTGTGGTTTCTCTTGCCTGTATCATACCATTATAATCTAACATCAAATTTACGAGACTGTAAATAGTTGTAAATGTCAATAAATAAATTAAAAAGAGTATATTTACCCTTTTGTTAACAATTACATTATACCATAATTTTTATGCTTCCATTTTTCATTACGACTAGCCATGGGAAACCAATAATTACAAATAATAAAATTATTTACTCGGATAAAATTATTCGAAAATTCGGTATTTAAGTCCTATGAGACAACTTGAATGAGGATAAGACCTAGGAGACATCTAAGTTCATTTAGTTGTACAGTGAGTGACATAAACAGTTTAATCAAAATCGTTAGAGCAATTTTCGCGAACATAGTAAAATCGACAATAAGAAATGGCACTTGCAATAAGTCGATTTTAAAGAAAAATTTTCTGTAATAACTAAGTCATGTACTTTGGCTTAAATATGTAATTTCAGTTTCGTATAATTTTTTTATTTTTTAGCAAGCCTGATCAGATACAGACAGAGTAATTTGCGAGACAATTTGGACGCCATAATGAAAACTCGGATTCCACATTTTTCATGACCCCTATATCCTCCCTTACAAATATAAAATAAAAGGTAAGTATAAAAAATTCATTAGTCTGGGGGGAAATCAATCCATTGGAATTGATAAAAAAAAATTATGTTTATTTATTGGTGCTAGCTATAACATTAAAATGGGCCCAATACTATTCTTACAAATAAAATTGTTATACAGTAACAGATTAAAAAATAATACATACAAGTTCACCCAGGAGAACTCTCGCATTCCAAAGGTACCCTTAAATTGGTTGAACCGTTGGCCCAAAAAATGGTTATATTCTTATGAAAGGACAGATAATAATATCACTTAGTAGTATATTACTAAACTATTACCACTAATTTGCAATCTTTGTTGTATTTTTTTTCCTGTGTTTATTTTATTAATCTCTCATTCTTTCCATTTTCCCTTTTCAAGTACATCACAAAAACTGAACTTATCGTAAAAGTTTTATTTAAATTTAAAAACTAATCATAATATTTTCCTTCGTACATATAAAAAAACAAAGGAATGAATAAATATATAGATTGTAAAAAGTTAGTATTACTAGAATCTCAGTGTTCTTTTTATATTTACACCCTCTTAACGTACACTGTGTATTAACATTCCATAGATGCCCGTGTATAGAGTATCCTCTATGTTTTCTTTCCTTCAAATTTATTTTCATTACAGTCAAAATAAAAATCACAAACGATGAAATCTTTTATAATGCTGGTTCAGATTTTATTTGTTCAGCGTTGAAATTTCCGCAAATAATTTTAAATTGTTTTAATAGGTCAATATGCAATTTAATGTATTTTAAAATCCTATTAGCCTTATTACTTTATTTCAATGAGACGTGCATTAATTTTTTAAATATTAGATAATAACGATTTTATTACCATTCCTTCACTAAACTCCGATGCAATGAAGTTTAATGAACTCATTATGTAAAAACGAATAAAGTCAAAGCAGTAAATTGCTGAAAGATAAACTATAAATAAAAAAAAAAAGGAAGGGTGGTAGAATTGCGATTCAATGATCCTCCGATCTGAGGGCCAGATTCCAGCTCTCTGCAGAATTGGTTCGTTATCTCCTGCGGTTACAGGCGTCCATTTAATGAAAACCTCCCGGGTATTCAAGATAAAAATATATACATTTCAATAAGGACAAAATTTTATAAAACTCCTCGCTAGGAAAAGTACAAAAAAAAATCTCCAGTGAAATAAAGTGTATGAAAAAAATTATTTTCAACAGTTCTCATTTAAAACTGGAACTAATATTTAATATTTATGCCTGACAGTTGCTTTGCAATAAGGGAAATGAAAATAAGTTCAATAATGAAAATAAGGAAAATGTTATATATATATATATAAGTCTCTGAAACTCTCAACTTGAACAGCCCTGATGAAGCCCTAAAAAGTGGGGCGAAACGTCGACAAATAGTAGTAAACTATTTCTATTTCTCTTTTAACCGCAATCCTGGCCATCTTTTCATAACTTCCGAAATTTTATTTTATTCATTCCATTTTGCTAACTCGACATCATTACATCACACCATTCTTAAATACCAGTGACATAAAACTATCGTTATATAGATCGTTTGTCTGTCTCCAGTGGGGTCCGAGTTTGAACCCAAAGACTATATACATATATATATATGTATATATATATTTTTTTTTTTCTTTATGTGTGTGTTTTAAGGGACTCTTTTATTTATTTATTCTTAGAAATGTTTTCTGTTATTTTTCTTACAGTTTTGTAAATAGTATATACATATATATTATAATTGGTAACCGTCTTCCCTCTACGCCACAACCCCTGATGAAGACCTGAAACTCAGGTCGAAACGTCGGCATAAAATAAATAAATATGGTTTTGTTTATTTATGTTGT
>NW_027107138.1:911787-914191 GCF_000696795.3 Halyomorpha halys | reverse complement strand
AATTTTTTTATTTGTTTCGTATTTCTTTTTCTAAAGTGAGTGGTATTTTTTATTTTATTAAATTTTTTAATCGAAATAGACAAAAATATGGAACTAGACAGGAATACGTCCTGCGATAATCCCGAAGAGGAGACAGGAATATCAGAAATAAGCGAAACAGGCCCGCAATATTTAACAAGACGGACGCACCAAAAGAGAAACCGAAACAATGCCCCCGGGTCCGCGAGAACTTCACCTAATAAGAAAAAAAATAAACCAGCCAAACCTAAACAACCAGTCGAAAAGTCAACTAAAAATCGCAGTAAGACCACTGCAGCCACAACAGGGGTAACTACTTTACCATCCATTTGGGTAGAAGTACTGGTAAGTAACAGTATGGTTTCCGCTAATAATCAACCAGACGAGACTTCGGACCCGGTTACTTTCTCAGAACCGAAGCCACCACCTATTATTCTCACTAACATAGAAAATTCCGTTTCTTTTGCTAGAGAAATTGCAAATTTAATCGGACAGACGAATTTGCGTTGTTTCTCAACAGTAAAAGATATAAAAATAAATACTACCACGAAGGAACATTATAAATTATTTTAATTCAAAACACTACCACTTTCATAGCTACCAACTTCGCGATGAAAAATCATACAGAGTGGACTTAAGAGCCCTACACTCAACTATCCCCACAAGCGAAATAAAAAGTGGCTAAGAGGAAATAGGACATAACGTCCGGAATATTTCTTGCGTAATACACCCCACTGAAAAATTTCCACTACCACTATTCTTCATAGACTTAGAATTTGCACGGAACAATAGCGAAATATTACAAGTAACAAGACTTGTATACTCAACGGTACGCTTTGAGCAGTCCAGGCAGAAACATATAATAGTGCAGTGCACTAGCTGTCAAAACCCAGGACACACCAAGAACTACTGCCATCGCCAAGCCAGGTGCGTTAAATGTGCCGGTCTCCATCTATTAAACACCTGCCAGAAATCACAGGATGAACCAGCCAAATGTGCACTGCACGAAAGACCATCCGCCAAACTACAGAGGGTGCGGAGTCTATAAAAACTTACAAAAACAAAGGACCCACAATAGGGCATTAAAAACTCATGACGAGAAGAATCGCACGCAGATACCTCCTGAAGTTGGGAATTTCGCCAGTTTTCCAGAATTAAAGAAAAATGAAACTCAACTCAATCAGCAACAACCTACTGTCTCAACCGTCTGAGATCATCATCGCCGGAAATACAGAAGTCAACCATACTCTGAAGTCACCAGGAACCAGCAATCACGACATCAGGCGCCTGATATTCCTATATAGATATATGTTATACCTTATAACAGCACTTTCTCTATTATCCACGGTTGAAATCTAATATTTTCATTATATAAATAAATTAGTACCGTTACAACCAATGAAGGATCAGGGGTGCAGTACTCCGCAAGGAAGTACTGTTACTACACCAACGGTTGTGCAAGGAGATGATTTGCTTATGGTCACGCTCAACCACCAGATTTATACCCCAATGAAGGGTACCCACTTTATGAGGTTGGGTGAACCACGGAGGGCTCCCGAACCCTTAGGGTTGATTTGAACCTAGGTCCTTGGAGTAGATGTGCTTACCACTGAGCCTCTCCGCTCCTCATTTTCATTATCTATCCCTACTACATTTCCATTTGTAGATTAAGCTAAAACTACTATTACTATATTTTCATGATTATTGTGACAGCTGTTACCATTTAGCTATTCGTGTACATTAAAGGGGTGGTTTGTTGCCAAACAGGAAACTTTGTCATCTGCATCTAGCTTGAGCTTGTTTACTGTAATCCCTGCATGGTCTTTAAGTTCGAATACTATGTATATAGCAGTGGGATAAAAATATTTATTTAGTGAGCTCTCATCCATTGCACGATTAGCCAAGATTAGCACGTAAAATCTCAAATTTATTATATTTAATATTGATGGGGTAATTTTTTGTATCGAACAAGACTGTCAAGTCATCTCTATAAAGTGGATATATTTAATTGGGAAAGCGTAATCATGAACAAACGGTATATATATATATTGGAGAGCGGGGTGGCTCAGTGAGTAAGGCACTGTCCTAGTAATTCCTGAATCCGGCTGTGGTTAATAATTATTTATTCTGTCAATCTAGCCTTCAGTTAACCTTGTGGGTTCAGCGAGCCCTCTGTGGCTCACCAAGCCCTTTAAATTGGGGGAAAAAATCTAGTGGTTGAGCGTGATCATGAACAAATCACATCTTGGCACAACTGTTGTTCAAGATAGAGTACTTACTTATAAAGTATTGAATCCTTGAGCCTTCATGGATTGTAGCTGTAAGATTTTAATTTTTCATATATATAAATAATATGTTTTAAAGAAAAACAGCTCTAAAATAACAT
>NW_027107138.1:908245-911737 GCF_000696795.3 Halyomorpha halys | reverse complement strand
GGGAATATTAAAATGATGGTATGGCCTATGATTGAGACGAGAAAGATTCCTTCCAGTGGATTTCCTTAAGCTGTTACATATGTTACCACCAAAACCCCCAAAAGGTTTGTAACATATCCCTGACAAATCAATTACCGTCTGAGAAACACATGTCGCTCCACCCTCAAAAAAATCTCACGACTTATGACCTCTGTCAGCTCTTTAACGTTCTACCGCTTCCCCATAAATTTTTAAGTTGGCTTTAGTGTGTCTAGTATGAGATATGATATAACATAGCAACAACAGTTTCTTTCATTCTCTTTATATATATATACATTTTATTTTTTACCAACAACATTACTAAACACTGAACATTTAAAAAACAATTTAAAGGACATTTTTTTTATTATTATTTTTTATGTTTAATGTGTTGCAGTCACCAAGAAGATAATTTCATTACCCTAAATTTAAACTAATGGGGATTAGTTTTACCAAAATGTAAAATAAAGTAATTATATAAAATATAATTAGTATCAAGAAAATAGTATTGTATAAGTAGGTATCCCAAAACAATATGGTTAATATTGTACATCATATATTTATGCAATAAAAAAACATATAAAAAAAATCACACTTTTATAGTTTATAATTACACTACTTACGCAATTGAATACAACAACTCATTTGATGATTTCACAACTTACTTATGTTTTAAGGATACAAATATTGAACCTATTACCAATATCTCTCATTAATTTTAGAAACTAGTTCACTTCATTTCCAACGATAGTGAAGTTTCTGAAACTCCAGTTATAAAATAAAGCACTAACAGCCTCTGATCTTTTTCACAGCTCTTCATGTCTTTTCAAAATCGCCAAATAACTTTTAGTTGAAATCACTTATAACCAATATTTGGGCTCCACTTGAAAGGTTTTCAACCAAACCAACTACCCAAAAATGAGGTTAATACTAATTTTACTGATAACTAATAATTTATTATAATCACCATCATCATTGGCTTCGTACATTTTAAAATCTCCAGATTCTGACTCCATTAACAATACATTCGATTTAAATTTTTATATCAAGAATTATCGTATATTCTGAGTACACTTAACCGCGAATTTTACATTTTATGTAATAGCTAACTTTAACTGAAACATGTTACTAATATTTAAAACAAATAACTAACAGATAGACTCAAGCCAATTTCAAAATAAACAGCTCAAGATTAGGTAGAAATAAACGAGTTTTAATTTTTAAATAAAATATTATTCTTCGCGATTTAAATAAAGATTATTATAATTGATATGTCATTTTTTTTTTAATATTGCTATAGGATCTACCAAAGTGAGATTTTTTAATAATTATTTAAAAATACAAGAGCATACCTTAATTTTAAAATTAAAATTTTTTTTTTAAATTCAGAAATGAACTTACAAACACCTATAACTTACTTAAATTTAAATCATAATATTAATCCATTAAAAAATTAAATTGTCTAAAACATAATACACACAATGTTCTAATACATGCTATTACAGGTTGTTTTTTAAATAAAATGAACTTTCAATACAAAATTCGAAAATGAGAATTTTTAATGTCACTTCAAACCCAAATGAGACATAGAAAACATTAGATCTACTGATGCCTTAAACAAATATGGCCACTTATGGTGAATCCAGGGACTGAAATAACATTTTTTTGTTTTAAAAAAGAGTTTCTATTACAAATTAATTTTTATATTTACAAAAAAAAATATTAAAATTTCTTCGAAACTAGACTTAAATACCATTTCTAGTCAAAAATGAATCATATTAATTTCGAAGAAATAAAGGAGTTTTAAGTGGCTTCACTATCCTGAAAGATACTGACAACTATTACACCTAAAAGTTTGACTGTGCTCTCATCTAGCTATCATGCTATATCAAATACTACAGTACTGCCGTGACAGTAATACTATCAGGACGGCAACTGTTATACAGTTCTCACAATTGCAGTGCGACAATTGCTACTATGGTTGTAAAGTGGTATCAAGTAAACTTAGTTGTAAAGTAGCTTCACTTCTACTACATGCACTATCAACTATTACTCCAAACATTGTGTGGTAGTATGACATGACTGTAGATACACTGTCATGAGAACAATTATCGTAAAGACATGGTATTAGCCACGGCCAAAATGCCACAAGTATTTTTTATTTAACAGCTGTTCAAATTATTTTATTAACTAATCTTTATAAATAAAAATTGCTTGATAACAGTCATCCCTTAACTCTAAATAGAAATTCTTTACGATAGTTATCCATTAATTTTAAATATAAAAAATATGCAGTAACTTTTATTGAAAAAAAAAATCAAATTTCTGAAAGTAAAATTTATCTTTAAATATCAATAAGGATTTTTGACTCTGCATGAATCTAAAAAAATTTAAATCCATAATTAAACTATTTTAATGAATCAAAATAATGCTAATATTAATGAATGTGCATTAAGTACACAAACAAACATATATTAATAGTTCGATGAACAATAGACCCCACAATAGAAATCTAAAATATGCTCTTTAATTCAGCTATGTCCTTCTAAACGTTTATGGAATGTTGTGATTTATTAAAGAGCAAAGATTCGTTCTGAAGAGGACAGGTGTCATAATTTATTAACACTAATTTATTTATTATTTAACATTAATTAATTTGAATAAATAAAGGTACAATTTCCTGGTAACAATTGAATCACTTACACGACCCATCACATCAATCGCTTATTATTTTACATTCGTTCATTCCAATGACACCTCTATTACAGCCCAAATCTGTTGAATGCTAATGTCACTTTTGATTTACCTCTTCCGCCCGAGTCTACCTTGTCCCATTGTAATATCGATGACATAAGTAATTCAATTGTAATTTCTACCTGAAGATATCTAGTAGTATTGAAAGAATTTCAAAGAAAGTCCAGTAAAAACCACAGAACCCTTTTCCAAATTTTCCATTCCTTTTTGACAAAATAAAAATTCAACACTTCCGTTATCAAAATGACTGTCCTCGGCTAACGGCTTTTCTCAAAACGATAACAATAGACAAATCCAAAAACAATCATCCACCATGGACCCTCCACCGTCGAAAAACAATTATAGACCTGTACAAATACTCGAAAAATAATACCGAACCAGTTGAATATAAAGCCCACTTTTCTCGTCTAATTCAAAACATAAAAAAACGGCCGGATACCCTTGACATATTTATCACCTCCCAGATCTCCTCCTCTCAAACCATTGTTGAATCCCTGGATGACCTTTCATCAGATCATAGTCCAGTTCTACTTTTTTTAAATTCAAGCTTCGTGCCTAAGCCCTCCACTCCTTCATTGATTACAGAAAGAGTTGACTGGGACGGATTTGGATACGACTTGGAACAAAAACTAGACTTGAATATTCAACTTAAGACAAAACAAGACATCGACGAAGCTATAGAAAAACTCACAGAATCAGTAAGAACAAGTATAAATGACA
>NW_027107138.1:907410-907714 GCF_000696795.3 Halyomorpha halys | reverse complement strand
AACAGGTAACCTTAAAATACCAAAGGTAGTAAAAGGTAAGACACAACACGAAGTACTTTTCTTTTTCACAGTAATGCACTTACTAATTCATTTTTTTATTTCTGTTTTAGAGGGTTCCGAAAAAAAAAAAAATATTTTCCTGACCCATGGAAACTATTTATAATCAAAATGATCCATAAATCCCAAAAGCCGCCAGAACACCCATCCCCTTACCGTCCCATCACTCTTACCGATCATGGGAAAAATCCTCGAAAAACTTATTTTGAAACGCCTATACCCCATCCTAGATTCCAACCATATAATC
>NW_027107138.1:890319-906741 GCF_000696795.3 Halyomorpha halys | reverse complement strand
GAAGATGGCCTCGTGACCTTATATTGTAAAATATTTTAGAGTTCTACTACTGGGTAGTTTCTCTACATGCTGTATCATATCATTATCATTATGTCATTATGATCAAATTTACTTGTATTTTTTATACAGTAAATATCAATAAATAAAAAATTCAAAACATGCCAGAATCATTTATAATCTATACAGACAGATCAAAATCAGACCAATCAGCAGCATCATCGTTCGCAACTAATGACTCAACGTACATAATTCCACAAACTATGCAGCATATTCACTGCTGAACTCAATGCAATAGCAGCAGCACTCCAAGAATGCCCATATTTCACATCACATCTCAATAGCTCAGGATTAAACCCAAATATTTCGAAAACCTTCGGATACGATGATAAAACAATAAAACTAGTGTTTTAGTTTTTAAAATCAAAAGGTTTATTGACAAAAATATAACATTAAACGGGAAAAAAAAAATAAAATAATAAATAATTGATAATCAAATAAAAAACAATAATAAATAAATGAAATTAAACAAATGTAAGGAAAATTAAATAAGATATAAATGGTGTTGATGACCAATAATGTTTTGCGCCACTAAACAAAAACAAACAATCCACAGAAGCCATCCATGTGGAATGAAAGTCGACCAAGCAAATTAAAAAAAGTTTTGTGTTTTTTTTTTAACAGTTTTTAATTTCAGAAATGTTATTTCTATACTACGGATAAGTAGATTAGGAGTTGGGTCAGGTTTATCAGTAGCCCTTAATGACAAAAACATAAAATCGGTATTATTCTTTTAGAGAAAAAATAACTTCCTTTAAGTTAAGTTTAAGTGACTTAAGCCCTATTTTTTTTTTTATTTATTTATCGATATTTACAACTGTACATAAAATACATCAAGTAACTTTGAGGAAATCATAATGGTATGGCACTAGCATCAAGTGAAACTTCCCATTGGTAGCACTCTAAAAATATTTTTACTATATAAGGTCTCCAGGCCATCTTCTTTTCAGAAGCCTCGGAGGATTGTGCGGAATAAAAGAAGAAGCAAGTGGGGGTTAGAGTGGTTAGGGAATTTGCAATGGAAGGATTGATATCTGGTTCGGGCTAGATCGGTTACAAATGGAGCATTAAGGTCTTTGTTGATGATTTTATTGGTGACAAAGTAGAGAGTATTTAGGATTTTACGAAGGATTTTAATTGTAAAGATTGGATACGAGAGGAATTCGAAGGTTTAATGGAGCCCCAGAGCTGTCATGTAAATCAGTCTTTTGTAATGAATAAACCCTAAATTTAAATACATTTAAATATCACATTAAAATAATTAAGTATCTCAAATTTAAGTTCACAGAGATCTTGTGATGGAAACAAAATAAAAAAATTATAAAAAGAAATATTGAAATATCAAAGGTATAAATCCAAACATCTAATAAAATGAAATATGAAGCATGGGCGTTGATGATCAGTGGGTTTTACGTCCTAAAGCTCTAACGAACAACAACTACAGAACCCATTATACATATTTTGCCACTGAACAAAATATGTATAAGTCAATAAATATTTTTGAACAATGTCGAAAAAGGGATTTGTCCATTGCAGCGCAACGTATTTCTTCTACCCAACCACCATTTTTTATCAGAAAAAAAAATCACCACACATAATTTATTCAAGGAATATGTGTGCAAAATGTGATGATGTGTGTGAATGACTGTATCAAATGAATGAAAATATTTATTTTTTCTGCGCATTCATAAATGCGATAAATAGTTGTCAGAAATTATTTGAGTTGGAAATTTACCATTTCTATGGCTTCATCTTTTGCTGAAACTTCTAAATATTATGATCAACTCTGAATGGATTAATTCTATAGGAAATGTTATGTGTTTTATTATGGTGGCATTATTATGTAAATAACATTAACGAGTAACAAGATTAGAATATATACGGCGGCTATATAATATATAAGATATAAAAAATGGTGGATATTTAAAAATTAAAAAAAAAAAATTCATTCGGAACTCTATCGAGAATATTCAACTACCTACCACACTAGAAAACGTAAGATAATGTCATTTAAAGTAGAGTAAATTTACTAAAATATGAGGCCTAATATAGCTATTTATGTTGAATAGTTCCCGAGATATAGATAGCTTTTTAAAAGCGAGATTTCATAAAAAATGACTGACAAATCAGAAGGAATTAGGGAAATTAAGGAATGTTGAGAAATCTGTATCTCAAAAACCATTCGACGTTCAGATGTCTATTAGTATTCAAATTAAAGCTGGTTTAATATTCTATCGTAGTTTATGACACGTATCGTCGTAGGGGGTTGTAGCTTGATGAAGATACTTGCATATGAATATACAGTTTGCACATGAAATTTTGTCCAAGCAACTGTAAATAAATATATTTTAGCAAATAGAGTAAATTTTCTAAAATATGAGAGCAAGCATCATAAAAACTACTACTCCTAAGCAGATAAACGTCATAAACTACATTATAGGACATTATACTAGCTTTAAATTGAGTATAGTTTAATTCTGAAGATTTATTTAGTAATGATCTGTATTTTTTGTTTTCCTTTTTTGTTTGGTGGGGGAGAGGAGGAAATATGAAAAATATATTTTGAAATAGTGAAGGGGATTGTTATTATTGAAGATAGGTCAGCGACATCTAGAGTAGCACGGCCGAGGCGCATTTAGTACAAGCCAAAAGGCGCCAGATGTCGCTCATAACAGCATACTCCCCATTATCGCCAATCACCACTTAATATATAATGGGTAATAAATATAAGCTTACTTTTCCAAAAAAGGTGCAGTATTATATAAAGGATTATAAAATATATATTAAACATTTGACTGTATTATGCTCGAGTTGGTAAAAAAACAGTAATTCTAAATAACCTTATTGTGTGTAGCCACCCCAAGGTGTTAATAACGTTCTATAAAATAAGCATACCTATAATCAATCCTGCATAACAAATACAAAACCTGTTTGCACTAAAAGAAATGGTGGTAATGTGAACCCCATTTTGTTCACACACGAATATAGCTTTCCTATTGGGGAGTATAAATATAAATTGATGGTCCCAAACTAACTGTGTAAGAAAATAATTCATTTATTAAGTTAATGAATTCTTTATTAATTAAAGTTAAGTTGTAGACTTTTAGTGAGGGTAATATGGACCCTTCCTCCATAGTAAAAGTAATCATTAATTCCTTGCAAAAAAAAAAAAAAAAAGTATCGGTAAAACACAAAGAAATGTCTTAACGCAGAATAATTTTCTTGCATTATATATACATTTATTATGTACTGTCTTTAGGATCAGAAAAAAATTAATTTATATTGATCTCAATTTCGCCATATGAGTTGTTCAATTAAATAAAATATTTTGAAAAATGCATAACTCATATCAGAAAAGAATATTTCAATTAATTAATTTTAGAAGATGGATTTTATATTACCAACATCACTCTTTTGGAAAAATACAATTACTACGGGTCTGAATGATGAGAGACATCAATGTCATTTTTGGGACACTACATACTATACAGTTCATATTAATTAATGCGGATTGTCTAAGTGAAATCTTTGTAAAATTGGAACTCATTTTCGAAAATCTCTTGAGTCAACAGCCGTATGTTAACAACTAAAACTTGTTAGGAGCGCGATTATCTAGGAGAAAAATGAATATAACCATGACCAAGGAATGCACAACACCAATAAGTAATATTTATTTTACCGTGCCAACGTTTCGGCCCCAATTTCAGGCTTTCTTCTAGTATAAGTGCAAATATGATAATAAAAACCATGTTAACATAAAAATAAAAACAGTACCAGAAAAAACATAATATCAAGCAGTAAGAAAAGTATAAAAGAAGAAAAAAAATGAAAATCAGTCCAGCAGGTACATGTAAATAATAAAAAAAAAATTAAATTGTGTTAAAAGTGAGAAAGAAGATGATATAAAAGATATAATGAGAAGATTGAAAATATGTATTTAAAATAACACAATTAAAAGTGTAAAAATAGAAAAATAAAAATATCTGTATTTTCATGTTTGTTTTCTTTCATATTTTTCTTGTTATCCATTTTATTTTTATTCTATCATGTTTGTTTGTTGCTAGCCCTAAAGGAAGCCTGAAATTGTATCGAAACATTGATACAATAAAATAACTCTAGACCGCAACTCCCATCCGTCTTCTTACAGTAATCTACGGTCAGAACATCAAATACGTCAGAAGGAATAAAATTATAATGCTTATAGATAACGTGATCAAGTTGGAATTTCAGTTATAAAAATCAAAAATGAAATAAGAGAGGCAACCAGTAAGCATCGGCAACTCCGTCATCAAAGGATTAAATCAAATATATTTGGTAGGGTTGGTAGGATGGTTGGAACACTTTACGAGGGACAGTCGGTTTATTACGGCGATTTTATTCGCAGGTTTATAGCTGATGCAACCTCCCCTGTTGTATCTAAATTGTGTCCGTTGCCGGCTCTTTTATTTCTTGGTCGGCAGTTACCCCCCTCTTAACGCAATCCCCTAATGGTGCCTTTAATACTTCTTCGAATCAGGCCGTAAAACCGCTCCCTCCTCAGACAATTTCACCTTTTTATTCAATACCCAGGTAGGCAGTACAAATATTTAGTGGCAGAGGTTCCACCACAGCTAGAATATATTCAATGAAAATATTTTTGAATGATATTACATCTAGTTGCTCTTTAGTTTTTTACATTTCCCTCCATTATTTCATTATTTTTAAAACAATCAACAACAATTCCTACTGTTCGGTAGGTATGTTTTTCCGTTAGTTTAATAGATTATTTTGCACTATTAGATATGACACGGTGCGGGTCAGAAAAATAGTAGGTACTTCGTCGTCATTATCCAACATGGCAGATGTCATACAGTACAAAAGCATACGTTTATTCAAAGAACTGACTTTGAAAACATGTTTTATCAGTTCCCCATGAACGAATCATCATTGTTGATGATGATTGATCCAGCATGAACGAAGATGAACAGTACAATAGATACCGTCATTTCGCAGTTCATCTTTTTGTAATATAATGAAAGGAAAGGGAAAGAAACGTTTGGACGCCTTTCCACAATTTGTTGGACGACTAACAATCTTTATTAAATAATTTTGCTTGACTCAGCACGACTTCCATTTTTTTTTTTTCGAGTAAAAGTAAAAAAAAACCTAATGTGTGTTTAAGGAATTATCAAATTCATTGTAGTAACGTTTCCTTTATTCAAATTCCGTGAAAAAAAAATTTGATTATGATATAATAGAAATAATAATCAACACAAACGGAATAATTACTAAGGACGATAAGTAGTTCTTCCATAAATTTGGAACCTCATCGATCCTCTCTTGGAGTTCCTCTGGTAGCGCTTCCAGTTCCCGTCTCTTCACCTCATGTGACACCATTTTCTAGGTAGGTTTTCTTGACATTAGTTGGTATTTTTACAATAAATAAATATTCGAAAAATGTCAGAAGTTCTTACATCAACTTTATTTTTTAAATATTTTCTCACTTGGAGTGGACTAAGAGTAAACTCAATTGACACAGTACCTCAAAATTTATCCCCCACTTGACTTTTACTTCGATTCATGGTGGACCCGAAAGTGTGTCAATTAATCGATTTATGCGTGGTTTTGAGAGTGTCATTTTCTATGTATTCTAAATATAGAATAGATTGGCTTCTTCTCCAGTACTTCATTTGGGAACGGGAGAGTTCGAAGCCTAGAATTTTGGTCGAACAATTTGATCCATTTTTCCAATCTCTCAACGTCCAAAATATATTATTTGGTCCAAAGAGTATCTAAGATTTTTATATCAAAATTATGTAATCTGCAGCAATCATGCCGAGAAAATGGATTTTTACACCAATGTTTGCCTTGTCGTGCCTTGAATGTGAATTTACTTTCCTGAGTTAGCCTAAGTAATTTTAGTTTCATGCGATCCCTGTTTATTTTTTTCAGAAAACTTTTTTAGAGTGACCAGTGAAAAAATAAAAAATATTCATTAAAGAATATCGTTTAGCCACTTTCTGCCTTTATCAGTACTAAAAAAGGTCATAACTATCATCAATTAAACCTAGACAATGCCAAAAGAGAGGGATTGTATTAATGGACCACTAATTGATAAAATATGATATGAAAGAGTGTTGCTGGCTGAGATCCACCTCTGTGTCCTGTGCCTTTGAACGTAACCCTTAGCACAGCAGGCACAATTAACTTGCAGTCTTATTCCCGTCTTGTAACACAATTGTTTTGTATTCGTCGACATTAGTGGTTGGGTTATTTATTACATCTTTTATAATCAAGATTATATATTATTCTATATAACGACTAAAATATAATAAAGATGAAATTATTACTGAATTGATTTATATGAGGGGTCTAGAACGATAGTTGAGTAACTCAAATACGACTTACTGCCAGAAATATTTTTTTTATGAAAAAAGTATAAATGTTTTTGCAAATTTACAAGAATGGTATATGTTTAAATATATTTGAGAAACATGTTACCTGCCCTCAATATTAATTGAAAGTAATATAAATATTTTTTTCTATTAAGCCAATTTTTATTTTTTTCTTATTTTTTCAATGTGAACCAATTGCGTCAATTATATTATATAATAAAAAAATAACCAATTCCTGCGTTTTTCATACCAACTTTTCTTAGCTTTCTCGGATGAACATTTTTAAAAAGCATTATTTGGCATAGTATCAGTTTAAGTAACAGTAACAGTTTTTAATCACCTTTCATTTTCTAACAAGTGCTGAATTAAGTTTTTTTTTTTGTACATTTCCATTCATATCCCTTTTAACAACTTTTTA
The DNA here is from genome assembly GCF_000696795.3 of Halyomorpha halys. Lineage (NCBI taxonomy): Eukaryota > Metazoa > Arthropoda > Insecta > Hemiptera > Pentatomidae > Halyomorpha > Halyomorpha halys. The sequence continues at coordinate 899,892 of NW_027107138.1, read as the reverse complement.
AAATTCCATACAAATCATCTGGTTCAATCCTCATCCAGTTCTACTCATCCTCATAATCCGCTTCGAAGTTTGAAACGGAACTAGCCGCAAAAAGTATTGTAAAATATGATCGGCAAATGGAGTTCTGGCAATCGGGAAATTCTTCACTCATATAATGAGTGTTGGCGGCTTTAGCGCACTTCAGCCTGCACTGGTTCATTACCAGTGAAGAGGTGAGAGGCCAGCGCTGGGATCTCCAAGAGCCCTGCTCTATTCCTTGAATCGGGTATCCTCATGCAGCATATGTAAATATTGTACATGGGGAGTATGATTAGTTTTGTTTTTATTTATTCTATTTTATAATTGAAGTGAAACTTCTTTACTGATGTTCTAGAAAAGAAATTATAGAATAGTAATTTGGTTTTCTGACGTGCGGTGAAACGATAGGGGGGTTTTTGAACTATCTTATCTAATTATCTATATATTTGATTCTGTTTTTCTTATTTTTTGTTTACTTATATATGCGCGTGTGTGTTTTATGATTTTGGTACGAATGTAATCAATAACATCACTATAACCTATTGGTCTGGACTGTGGCAGTTTGTAATATGTATCTGTATGAAGCATACCTTCACCTTAATGCCAGTGACACTTCACTTATGGTTGGCTGGTTGGGTTTGAGTTGACTGTATAATTGAAAAATGAAACATGATTGAATGAAAAATAAAATTCTATTGTTTAAGTTACAAGTGGTGTAGGGGGTGACCGAAAGAAAACATTTATGATTAGATGGTTAGTAAATTTAGAATGGCTGGGCTATGGAATTGTAGATAATGAGGTGGTTGATGATGATTACGGGGTGATGGATGTTAATTATTGCCTGGTGGACTTCCTTCTTCCCTCCGCATTTCAGAGCCTCTCTCCCCTCTGCTACTGGGAACTACTCCAGTAACTCTACTCACTCATGGTAGATATTACTGATGAGTGAACAAAAAGAAAGGATGAACTGCTTCTCTGGCTGAAGACAAGATGGCTATCTCATATTAGTCTGGGTTGCTTCTCACCACAGAGAGCGCTGGTGGAGGTTAGTTTTGACTGTTGGCCACATGGGCGCTAGTATATCCTGTAATCTATTATATGCTATAATGTATTATGATGTCCTCTTCAATTCAACCTTTCGGTTGCCGTAGGTTACCCGGAACAGTATCACTAAAATAAATTTGTAGCAATCAGCGAGCACGAAGTGCCGCTGTAACCCGCCAGGGGCCAGCACTACAAGCGTCACAGAAGCTAAGCTATTGTATATAATGTTATTATTATAAAAATACGATCTATTGTACAAATGTATATATGTTAATATGTAATGTGTAAGAATGTTAATTATAAAATAAAAAGAGATTGACCAAAAAGAGTCAACGGAACTATCTCAAGTAGAGTTAAAAGAGTGAATCCTCAGTGATAACCGATCACATGAGCCCTTTAATTGCCACTGGGATTGATCCGTGAAATCAAGCCTATTCTCCGGGTCTAGTCATAGCACTGGTGGCTTACACTCTACTTGAGTCAGAGAAGGTCATTGCCAATCTATTCTCACAAGTGTTGTTTTTTTAATATGCCCACCTTCGACGATGGCCTATCTTCTCTCCCTTTCTCCAGCAATCATAGTCCGTCCGCTTCATCTCGGCAACTAGTAAGCTGGCTCCTATCATGACAGTTCTAGTCCGTCCGCTTTATCTCGGCAACTAGAACTGTTGCTCTACCTCAGACTCTTTCACCTAGACCTCCTCTACCTGAGTCAGTGTCCAGGGCTCATCCCCTGGCACGGCCTTCCTTTCTTACCTATTGATGAATATGCCTTGACGTGGGTCTTCTGTAAAGTAGATATCAGGCTGGAGAACCGCCTAAGACCAGACTCCCCCGACCAGAACCCCGACAAATTAAAAAATTGATAAATAATAAAAATTGTTCACAAAAAGTTTTTAACAATTAATTGCACGAAAAAGAACTAAAATCATGACAGAGCTCTATTTGTTCTCGCAGAGTTTCTCTACAAACCCATTATCATAAGATATAGCTCAAAAGCACGTTTGAAAACCACTTCTCACCACTTTTATGGATATTTTTTTCCTTGTTCCTTCATACAGATATTTCGAAAACATATAAAGTTTGTTTGCATTACCATCAGGTTGAGAAAATATATTGAAGATCAATTTCAAACTATAAACTATCTCTCTTTCACTATATATTTTCCCCTGACACTTACTTTCTACTTTTAACACTCATTGCATCCTTGATGATCTTGCTCCTTGTTTTTGTTTATAATCGTTTAGAGTTTTCATTCCAAATATAATAGGATTGATAAATAGAATTTGTGACATGTTCCAGTTGAGACCGTTCATTGCTGATAATGCTTGGCCTCTGCTCATAAACTCAGAGAACGGACAGCATTAAATTATGGCGAGCCAGGTAAAAACCTTTTATACAGTTCTCTGAATAAGATCCCTCGCCCAGATAAATAACAAGAATTATCGTTTGAGATAAAACTGAAATTATTTTTCGCAAACCTTAATTACTCCAGACGTCAAGAATAAAATAAAATCGAAAATTGAGGTCATTCGTATCGTAAACTGACATGGCAGCCTTCTATATGTTCCACCTGTTCCTCTCGGAGTATAGTTTACAACAGTCTTGAGTGAGGATTCTCTTATTTCAGGAAACATTATAAATAAACCGTGAGAAAATGAGGGATAGATATAGCGCAGATCTGAGAGTCGACCTTTTTTTTCATATACAACGTTTAAACGGGCTATATCCTTCATTAACACCATGGAATTATATTTGCTATCACTGGCTGCAAATTTTCTGATATTTAAATGCTCATTTATGAATTATAATATATTTATTAGTTTTGGGACAACCCCTATACACTAGAGTAAATGGCTTGCATTTACAGAAATAGATACGTACAACAAAAATTATAATTTAACATGACAGATAATTTTCTGATAATTATCAGGGCGACAAGCCTTAAAAAAACAGACTTGGACCAACTAAAGAGAAAACAAATTAAGAAAGATTAAGAATACAGTTCTTCCATGAAAGTCGTCAATCCAAAATAGTTAACGACAAGAAATAGTACTCACTACGAATCTGACACGCTGGGCTAACCCAAGAATATTAGCAGCTGACTGGTACATCAAGACCAGCATTCTATAATCGATTTTTTTTTTTTTTATCATAATTAGTACTAAAACGTTGGCCATGTAATATGTTTTGATTAAAGAAGGTTGATACTACTTTGATTACGTTTGTTATTATTATTTAAACTACCAGTACTATACAAGATAATAAAAAAATACATAAATATTAATCATTACTGTTATGGCAGCTGATATCGTCTAATATTGAACATAATTTTATTAGAAATGTATCCGAGACTGAACCACTATGCCTAGGCAAACATCATTGCTGTGGATAACCCAAAGCATACAAAAATAATTTTTTATAACTATTATACTTAGTAAAGGTAGATCGTGTAACCCAACAAAGGAAGTTTATGTTCATTAACTGGAAAATTTTCCATTAGATGAAGTTTCATTATTACCTGTACTATTTATTCAACTTTTTAAGAGTTTTTTTTAAGTTAATGAATTTGAAATATTGGAGGGGTAGGGCAAAAATATTGTGGCCCCTTCATGAAATATTAGGGGCAGATACAGCCTTAGCCTGTTCATTTCACAAAAACAACATAATGTTTGAGAAAGATTTCTGAATATTGTAATAACGTAAAAAAATAAATTATACTTGTATTTATTGTTACTGTTATTATTAGATTAGAATTTCTTATATATTTTTATTGGGAAGCTATATGGTCTTAAATTTAGTAATATATAACTTATTATAGAAAGAAACAGCTGGGATATATTGATACTTAAAAATTACTCCTTCTTCATATTTTCCTTTGTATTACAATTTTTAAATCAACAACGAGAATGTCCATGTCAAAAAATAATAATTTTATGATCTTTCACTCGTAGACTGTAAGATCAATATTTACTCAATGGGGACACGTGGGCAGTAAAAAAAGAACACTTACATAAACTGACTTGGCAATGAGGTATTTTTAAACAATAAATTAGCTTGTGTATAGATGAGCTCTTTTGTCAGACCACCACGTGTATACAGCGGGTTTACAATACCATGGTTTAGGGTAGAGGGTATAGGTTACTAAGACTGCGAAGGGCGACTATTACTTAGAATCTTTTGGCAAGGAAAAGAGGTATACGGTGCCAAAATTTCCTGTCAAACACGTGTGTAGATACGCTCAATAAGACGACGAGAACAAACATAAACTCATCCAAGTGTTGATCGTCCATCAACTTTATCTACTGTCGGCCCCTGGAACATGAAAGCCCTTTCCTCTGTTTACACTACCTATCAAAGTTCACCTCTCATAACTAATGAATGCTCTCTCCAGATAATGTAGAAATAACACTCACACCATCAATCTCAACCAAATCGTTTATAAACGAAAAATCGATTCTTTCGAATGTTTACGATGGCCAGACAAGTAACTAAGTGCTTCGTTTTAGATCCTCCAGAATAGGCGAACAAAAATAATATTTATTAACCAATCAAATCCGAGAGTATATTTGTCCAGATTGATCGAAATGAAATATACATTCCGTTTATGTTACTGTATTTATTAATCCATCCACGTTTGGATCTACATTGTCAATAAAATCTGTAATCATTGGCGATCGTGAACACATGAGTAATATTAAAGGCAGTCTCCGTGTTTGAGGCCTAAAATTGGAAACAGTTATTTGAAAATTTTAAAAATTCATTTTTAAGAAGTATATAGTGTGGAGAAATATAGAAATAGTGAAAAACGCTCCCTATGTAATTATGTGAACTACCTGAGCTGAGAAACCAAACTGAGCTTAAGTGCTTGTGGTAAGTACATTTGTGGGATATGAAACCATCAGTACAAGAGTCAATAGGAAGAAAAAAATGTATTTCATCTTAATGAAAAATAGAGTTTAGAATCAAAATTGGTGAATCTGACGACCAGTTTTCCTCCTAACCCCTTTAGAGCTAGGGGAAGAAGAAATGATGGAGTTACAAACTTCTGTTACTGGAGAAACAAACTACATTTTTGAGTTTGTTTGAGTAAAAAAAAAAAAATGTGTGTTATTTCCTTTGAGAAAAAAATTCAGTTTTTATCTAGACTTTACAAGGAGTACAGTAAATTCCAGTAAAATGAAAATATTAAAGTATTCCCACGCCTTCTGAATTTAATTTTATTTTTATTTTTTTTTTACGCCTTCTAAAGGTTTTTTTAAACCTTCATGTTTTCATTCGGAGCTCCATAACCTTAAAACTACCTACACTAAAAAAACATCGTAGCACATTATTTAAAGTAGAGTAAATTCCCTAAAATAGAGTTCTACATGTCCAATGGTTTCTGAGATATCATTTTTCATAAACCAGACTTTTTTTTCTGAATAGCGGAAAATCAATATTTTGTCAATTTATTTTGTGAATTTACCAAATGGACAATTTAGGGATTTCTTTCTTTTTTTTCTTCTAATTGCCCATCTGTTTTCAACTTTCCGAGTTACTTCCAGATATCATTTCTTTCCTGGTAAAATTCTTGAAATATAAAAGAAAAGTCAATAATTATATTGATTATTATTTCTAGTCATTAATAATATAATTATAATATTAATAATTATACTTTTCACTCATTATATTTAAAGTGATAACAAATAAAATGTTTATAATCAAGATTTTACTTGACGAGATGAAAAAAAAAAAAACTTTTATCCGATAGCGACAAGTAAATAATAGTTACAGTCTTCATAAATAAGTAATTTTAACAGTATATCAATAAAAATAATATTTTGTATGTATCTTTTTCCATGGTTGAATAGTTTTTCCTAAACTCAACCACACCTAAGCGCACTAACAAGGGTGGGAAACAAACTTGTAGTGTTAAATATTTCACCTTTTTGATATGTTTTCCTATAATATGGAATTTTTTAAAAATCTAAAATGAAATTTTTATTAATCAGAAAAAAAAATAGAACGTTGACAGTTCCCAATAATTTTCTGGAAAGCCTAAAATAAACATGTAATATAATGAAAGCTTATGAGCTTAGTTCTTGAGATTTTAACAAATCTAAAAAAACAATTTTTTATGTTCAATATATCTAAATTCATAGAAATTGCTAAATAGTTTAGGGGTAGGGGGAGGTCAGTGAAGAACACAAATAAGTAACACTTATTTATTAGCTCCAACGTTTCAGCCTGCATTTCAGGCCTTCAGCAGGGATAAGAACAAAAACAAGATAACAACAACAATGAAATTACAGAATAACAAGAAACATAATAAGATAACACATCATATAAGTACATAAGTAGTATTGAACAAAATGTATAGTGTAATATAAGAATATTGAAACTATATATACTAATATGCATGGAAAATAGTAATATTAAAATTGAGAATGAAAAAAGAATATAATATAGATATGAGAATCAACTATATAAATTCATGTGTAAATTTGAAAATTATTTAAAATTAAAGTATATAAAACACAAAGAAAAAAATGTGATTAATGTAATTATATGTGATCTTTTTTATATTGATTCAATTTGTAATAATTTTCAAATTTGTACATATATTTATTTATTATATATAGTAAAAATTTCGGCCCTATTCAGTTTGTTTTCTTGATTATAAATATAAAATATAGACATCAATTTTGTATACAACATTGACATACATTTTGGACACAGAGCCAGAAAAAAAACAGAAAACATTTTTTTTTTCCATTTAAGAGTTAATTAAATCCATATTTGAGTTTTTATTTTACTTTTGGACAGCTGGTGAAGAACCTCGATGAGAATTGAAGTTTTTAATTATTAAAATGTAATAAAAAGTATTTTTGTAATTTAGAAAAAGTAGCCTGAAAAACTACGAAATTAGGGAATTTAAGTTATTTTTTCAATGAACCCCCCTTTTTTTTTAATTAGAAAAAAATAAGGCAAAAAAGGATCGATCCACCAGAAGGAGTGAATCGTTGGGAATAGGTTCAGTTCAAAGAATTGAATTGGCCTATTCCAGTTGTTGGGTTGGTCTATGATATCAAATAGGTTTTGTTCTATGACCTACCCTTTCTGTTTCTTTTATCAGACATGCTAATATACGCTGGCTAAGTAAGCCCTATAATGATGGATTTCTCTCTGTTACAGCGACTAAAGAAGTGGCTGAGAAAGTGAGCGAAGAGTCTGGAAGGATGGAAGCGGGACCGATGGGGCCACACTACCCCTGGCTGGGGCCCCACTACCACGCCCTACCTACCCCGCGGGCCCCCGACCTCCAAGCGGCTTCCCTCTACAAGATACCACCGGCTCTCTACCCGAGGCCCGTACCATTTCCTGGCTTCCCATTTCCACTCATCAGGGCGACACCATACCATTTCGCTCACACTGTTCCCTCTACCACTTACACCATTCCCTGTCATGAGGTAACAGCTCTCATATAAATGCATACTTTAATTTCACATAACATTACAGGTTTATTTTGCCGTTAAATAGAGTAGGAAAGATAGTTGTGGGTGAGGAAAAAATAAATAAAAATTGTAAATATATTCAACATAAACTGATTCGTACATATATAATAAGAAAAATTGAGCTATTCAGTACTTTCAATTTTATGTTTGTTTCTAGAACAACATAGAAACAGGACAAAGCTATTTCGAAATGTTAAGAACCTTGCTCTTCCCTTCATTGCAAACGCACTCCTGTGTCTTCATTTTTGAGCTAGTTGGAGAACTCCCCTATTTTAGCTTGCCAGTGCGAGCATTTCTAAACAGCCTTAGTGTTGAATTGTCCACAAGAGTCTTGAGACCCTTGGAATGACCTCCAAGACCTATAGACTTCAAGCTTTAGGACTTCCTCCTGTCGGGATACCTCAAGTATAACGTCTGTTCTGCCACTACCCAATACACTGGATGATCTTCAGTAACATTTAACCAATGTCATCAACCCCATGGACCATGTTTGTGTTCAGAAGTAAACTCCTACCTTCTTTATGTTGTCCGTTCTATGGATGGTGGCTACTTATCCAATACTTTTTCGGGTTGGGGAAAAAAAATACTTCATCCAAATTGTTGTTGGTTGCAATTTAGAACTACTGTCTGTTAATCATAGCTACTTAAAATTTTGAAAGATTCCGTATATCTTTTACAGTCATCTTTGAAAATCCACTTCTCAATTGGAATCATAGGTAACGGCGATTAAATCCCCCTCCCCCACTACTAAGAGGTCTTCTGAAAGTTCTATTCGGATCGTTCAGTACTAAGATTGAATTACAATTCATTGTAGACATACAGTTTTTTGGAAATTGGAATGAATCTTAACAAGATGGATTGAGTTCACAACATTAAATGACATGAAATGAAAGAACTCTTTTTTTTTTTTTCTAAAGAATTTCAATATGATAGAATTGAACTATTTTTCCCAGAATTGATATTTAGAGCATGATTTTGATAATATTCAGGAAGAGTCGTATATCTCGTTACGTCAGGGAAGTAGCCTTTCTTGACTAAAGGAACAGGTACAAAATGTTAATAAACAGTTATTTTAGAAAAACCCATTTGCTGTAACTGATCGGTAATATTTCATATGGTGGAGTGAACGATAAACCTAAACTGGCTTGAGGGTGTAATATTGTTTAAATTAATATATATAGATATTATATGACGCAAATATCTATTTATCAAAGAGTATATAATAAGATCTCTACGTGATATGTAAAATACTGTAAAGGGCATTTGTCTTGCTTTTTAATTGATTGATGAATTCCATTTGATCATTAAAATATAAATTTATTGGTAAAATCCAGTCCCTTTTACGTTTTTAATTGTTATATAAATAAAAAAAGACGTTTAAACTAATTTGTGAAGTTAAAAAATAAATAAAAAGATAATTTTGTACATCAGGAATATTACATACATTATTAACTTAAGTGTGAAGAGACATTTCATCAGGATTTTTCTATTTCTGACAAATTAAAGGGCAAAATTAAGATCAAATTTACGGGAAGACCTGTTAGTAAAATATTTTTCGTGTTCCAACTGGCTGTCGATGAACATCAAATAATGTTAGTAGCATTTCCCTTCACTACAACGGAAATATATGAAATAATATGTGATATTATTAAATTATAATATAATATTTATAATACATAAAACATAAGCATTGTAAAAATTTACGCCATTCTTAACATTTAATGTTGAAAGAACGAAAACGACCCAGTTAAATTGGTCGTAAAACTAAACACGATGAGCTGAGGAAAGGGAATTTTATTAAACCTGAATCGAGAAGAGGAGAATTATTTATTTTATTTAATTTACAACTGTACAAAATAATACAATAGGTAAATATGTTGTGTTTCATATACACTTGAAAATCTTGGGAAGGAACCACCCATTAGTGGCAATTCAAACATTAATTTAAATTAGAAGGTCCCGTGACCATCTTCTTTTCAGACGCCTCGGAGGATTATCAGGGATTGTTAAGGAT
>NW_027107138.1:883874-889582 GCF_000696795.3 Halyomorpha halys | reverse complement strand
TTATGATTTACTTTAAAGGTTCTATCAGTGAGGTAGGAGCGAATTATAAGGAAATATGTTGCGGGAAGGAATTGACGAAGTTTATAGAGCAGACCTGGATGCCAGACTCGATCAAAAGCTTGTTCAACATCGAGGAAGACTCCCGTGCAGTACATACCGCGCTAGAATGTGGAAGATATGACATCAACCACTCGATGACTCTGTTGTATAGTAGAATGAGATGTTCTAAATCCAAACTGGTGTTCAGGAATAACATGATATGTGTCAAGGATTGGATAGAAGGAGAAATTTAAAACGCTTTTTTGGAAAATTACTCAGTTCTATTCAAAAGCCTGTCTCACTTTTATTCTTCAAAATTAAACCGGATTAAATTGAACCTTTACTAAGCCGGAAATGCATCCTACAAAGATGAATGGAAAGAATATACCTTTAATGTGTGGACGGTGCCGTGGAAAGAACTCACATTCATTATTCATTGCCACATCGAATAGGCCAGAGTGCATTTTGATACTTCAGGAAATAATATCTTCGTTGTTAGTCAATTTTTGCCAAAAGCAAATAAATTAAAATAAGTAATAATAAAAAGTAATTATCATCAATTAAATAAGTGATTTAACCAGGTGGAGTCCAGGAACCCAACAGCAGAAAAAATAAGTTATTTCAATCCAGTTTTTAACTACATTAATGAAAACTTGATTAAAATACAATCAACAGAATAAATTGGCGACTGCCAATCATGGTAAATGGCAATAAAAAGTTTGTTTCAGAATTTACAGAAAAATTCATTTTTGATTTTTCCAAGAAAACATTTGCGTTATTTTCTATATTCTATATTAGAAAATTGTTCATTTTTTACCTCGAGTATACAACTAATACAGAAAATGTAACTAATTTGTAAATATGGAAGTATTTAAGTACAAGCCTCTCAAGTTTATTTTATTCCAGGAAAACAAAATTTCCACACTTTTTCATTCGGAGCTCTATATACTTTAAACTAACCACAACATTAAAACAACTTCATATTACATTATTTAAAGTAGAATGAATTTTCTAAAACAAGAGCTTTGATGGAGTTCTTTACGGTCCATAGTTTCTAAGGATGCTATTTTTTTTTCGAAAAATTAATATTTTCATCTAAATAACGAAAAATATTTATTTTAAAGAACATTATTGATGGTGCTCCACCTACGAAGGTAGTTTTACCTGACTACATTATAGTGCACTTAACTAGGTTTAATTTGCATCTGCACCTCTAACGGATCCTGAAATATAGTTTTCATTAACCAAAAGTTTTTTCTTAACAAGGAGAAATCAACTTTTTTTCAATTTTTAGCAACAGTTCCACCTGGTACTACTCCTCAATTGAGAGCTAACAGACACTATTACATCTGAACATCATTGATAAAAGTAGTAATTTTCATTATATTTGCCAAAATAAATTTACAAAATATTAATATTTCAATATTTGGGGAAAAAAATACATCTTGATAAAAACTTTATCTGGAGCATAAAAAGCTCTGTTAGAGCTAAATTTAAGAAAATTTACTCTACTTTAAATGATGTATTATATTTTAAGTATAATTTTCTAGTTTTTAAGACATAGAGGTCCTAATAAAATAAACAATTATTTTTAACGTTTTGAAACAGCCACCATTTTTTATTCCATCTAATGATAACTAGTCATAAATTTTGATAATTAACTATGTACTATTTTCCTTAAAGTAATCAAAAATTGGGGTGAAATAACTGGTTTAACCCTCCCCCCTCCCTTTGCGGGCTCTTCACTATGCCAATGATAAAGCCTATTAAGTTTAGTTTACTCCAACTAAAAAAACTTTATAGTAAATTATTTAAAGTAGAGTAAATAAAATATGAGCCCTAATAGCAATTTGTACGCCTAATAGTTACACAGATATAGATTTTCATAAATCAAACAATTTTTCCAAACAATTGTAAATCAAATTTTTTTTATTTATTTTGGCAAATATAATGAAAAATACTGCTGCTACGAAAATAAACATCAGAAACTTCATAAATCTAGCTTTAATTTGAGTGCTAATAGACACCTGTACGTTTGATGATTCCTGATGATTTCCCAAAGTATATTCTCTAACTTCTGATTTTTCGTTATTTCTTTACGAAATGTTGCTTCCTATAAAACTAAATATCTAAAAGTACTATATTTAAAGAGCTCTATTTGGGCTCATTTCGCAACTTTACATGATATATTAGATTTTCTTTCTTTATTATTGCAGGTAGTTCTAATCATATGGAGCTCCGAATGGAAAATATGTTTTTTGTAACGTTTTTAAACAGCAGCCATTTTTTATTCCCCCTAACTATGGTTGGCAAACTCATCAATTTTGACAATTAACTATACAGTTTTCATTATACTTCTTAAAGACTATCCCTTTCCCCTAGAAAATGTGTAGGGGACACGTCGTATTTATTCTCAAACCTCAATGTACGATATAATCAACCATTCCTTTAGATAACATGATTACTAAATATTTCAATTTTCAAAAGGATGGATTGATGGAGATGTCAAAAACTAGGATATCATACACAGTAGAAAAGGTTGATAAGGTATAAAGATAATAATATTCAATTATGAGGTGATACTGTGATTATTGGGTGTCATAAGCCTCTACCTATCATGGCACAGTGGATTGACTATAACCCCTAAACCATTGCATACAAAAAATCAAGCAGATTTCTTTTATAAGGTTAACAGTTTAGCCCACGAAATCCTTAAACAAAAATGAGTTCCGCAAGGATTAATTAGCAGTTAAATGACCTCACATGACCCGCTCAATATAGAATGGCAAAGTGTTTTGGATGGATACCATAATAAATTTAGTGGCAATAGTAGTGATAATTTAGCTGCAATAGAAGGAGCCGTGAGCGCCGAACCCGTTAGGAATCTCCAGCCAGAAACGTTAATAATACAGAAGGCCAGGTCCTTTTATCGCAACCGTAAACGTCGAGGGGCGCTCAATATGCTGAGCATAAAGTCTCCTTTTTATACAGGCAACTTTTAATGAAACTATCTGCCCAACACCGTTAGAACTCTTATTAAAAGACGGACTTTTTTAGAGGTCATAAAACCTTTTCAAATTAGCACGCTGGCCCTTCTCCTAAATTGAATCTCGAGTGTCCAATATAAAAAAAGAAATTTTATCAGCTATCACTTATCGTCTCTATTCACCATTTAAGAATGCAATTTATAAAAGATGCAATTTGGTGGATGCCTTGTATAGTGCACTCCTGTCCAGATTGGGACAATAGTAGGCATGATATTGTATCCTCAATACTGTTTATTTTATAATAATAACAAAAACAAATCACAATATGCATTTACAATACAAAACACAGGAATTTAAATTCATTTGCAAAGGCTTATTAAACTTAAACATATCACTAAACTTTTTTATTATTTATTTATTGATATTTACAACTGTATTTACATAAAAATACATCTAGTAAATTTGATGTAAGATCATAATGGAGTGATACAAGCATTTAGAGAAACTACCCTTGGTAGTACTCTAATAATATTTCTTCATTAGTAGATCTCGAGGCCATCTTCTTTTTAGGCGCCTTGGAGGATTGTCAGGCAATGAAGGAGAATCCAGGTTAGAAACAAGTGGGTTCGGGTAGTTAAGGAATTTGTCATGGAAGGATCTGTATCTGGTTCAGAGCGAATCGGGAACATATGGAATATTAAGTTCATGATGGATGAATTCATTTGTGGTTAAGAAAGTAGCATTAAGGATTTTAGATCGTAAGGATTTTATACGAGAAGAATTCGAAGGTTTAGTGAAGTCCCAAAACGCAACTCCGTAAGTTCATATTGGTGTTATTATAGTCATATAAATGAGTATCTTGTAATTAGTTGGAAGTTTAGACTGTTTGTCTAGTAAGTGTTGTAATAGTGGAAATCGAAAAGCAATGTCCTGTCTTTTCAATCTTGTATGACGACTCCAAGTCAGTTGTTTGTGCAGATGTAGACCTAGGTAAAGGATCTGTTCAATAGAAATAAGTGGGTTATTATTAATATTATTAAGCATAGTGTGGGGCAGGAAGCCATATCACTATACTAAAATTAAAATAACACATTTTTCTAAAATATTTAAAAAGAAAAATTAATTTGTACCACTATACCCCATGAAGGAGTGCAGTACTTAAGGAAGTACTATTACCTGACGAACGGTTGTGAAATTATTAAAATATAATAAGAAAAATAATAAACTCTTTGTTTTGTTTTACTTCCATATACCTCTCCATGGTATATATTGTGAAGAGAAGTATTGCGAAAGTCCAAACTTTCGAATTCAAGTTTTCGATTGAAATTCACGTTTTGAGGTTGATCGAGTCCAAATAACCAAATCTCACAAGATGGTGTGTGTATGTAAACATCCAAGCTCTAATCCGAAAAGTTGTACGAAACTGAAATCTTTATTTACAACATATTAAAAGTGGGTGGTTACAGTATGCCTGGGTTGCTACTATAACCTTTTTGTTAAAATCGACAAATCGCAAGTGCTACTTTATTGAATCTATTTTTTATATATTTTTTTCAAATTTCTAAAATCAATGGCTCAATAAAATGGCTCAAAGAATTTTCATTAAATTCAGTAAATGAATGTGCAATTGAGTTGTCTTTACCAGTTAGGTCGCATCTTTATTCAAATAATCTATGGCCAATTAATTATATGTCCATTGATATCAATTCATATATAATTGATGTATTTCCTCTCTAAAATAAAATCAAATTAACATATTTTCAGTTTGAAACATGAGAGCCTTCCTTAAGATTTAAGGACTAAGGGTTCTCATTAATATCTATATTGCTACCATAAATAAAAATCGGCCAGAACAAAGCTTGATACGCTGAAAAATAATTTTGCTAAATTTCTTAGTTAAAACATTGATTGAGGGAACCCATCAATTGACTTACTATAAAATCGGAAAGTAATAATAAATAAAAAATTTTGAATCATAAATACGGTAGAATTTCCTTTGAAGGCAATTCTAAAATTATAGACTATAATCTTTATTTAAAAAAAAAAAGAAGTTTTAATTGTTTCTACTAAGAATGTTTTTCTTGCAACGTCAAAGTTGTCTGGCAACAAATATTTAGTGGCAATTAAATAAACAAAATTATAAAACGTTGAAGTATAAATATCATTGTCGGACCTGAAAAAATTTATTTATGATAACGACCCAGTTTTTGCTACGGTAATGACATTGTATCATTCAAAGCAGGATTTTCGTTATTTTTTTTTTTACCTAAAAGAACACTAAGCTGGTAGACATTGATCAGTTATCGAGATTTAGCGCTAAAAAGTAAATACTTTTAAGGGTCAAATCACAGTAAAACGTCACGGAAATGACCAATAAAAATATTAGAACATCTATTACCATCATTGAGCCTTAAGGCTAGTACCCCTTAGTACTACATTGGTTAGTAGGCTAGTCTAAGGACTAGTACCCCTAGACTAATACACTAGTCCGCAAAGTTGCCAATGAACCACTTCTATTCTAGAAATTTCCGTTTGTAACTTATTCTCTATCAGTATCCGTTTTTTTAATTTCTCCGACTGTACAAACGGAGCGCGTTTCTTTTTTTATCAGCTCTCGTGAGATGTTACATGCAGCGGCATGCAGGCTCAATATCCATCTTCCGACCGTCCTATTTCACTCCT
>NW_027107138.1:865807-882810 GCF_000696795.3 Halyomorpha halys | reverse complement strand
AAGTACCACCAATGGGTGGTTCCTTCCCAAGATTTTCAAGTGTATATGAAACATACAACATATTTACTTATTATATTATTTTGTACAGTTGTAAATTACATTAAATAAATAAATAAAATAATAAAAAAACAATATTTCTCGTTCCAAAAGTCAACATTTTTCTATAGCAAACGTAGAAATGTAGCAGCTAACTAAAATTTATATTGTACCCTTACCCATTTATTCAATTCTAAATTGTTATTTAATCTATATTGAAAAGACAAAAAGAAAAAGAATGATTTTATGGAGTTAGTCATCCTGTTCACAGAAAGGCTCAAATGTAGGTCAAATTAAATTAAAAAAAATTAAAAACAGTTATCAGACTGGCCGCATCTGCCTACAAGTTTAACGTCAAACTAGTATTATATTTATGATTCCCTCCAGTAGGCTTAAGTTGCCTCCAGTAGACCCATAGTACTCAAAAACTGGGGAGGATGATAGATAAGCGGTCACCCATCCAAGTACTAGCCACGTTTGTGATAAAAGAATACGGTAACTGTTCTCCTTCACCGTGAAGTTATGTGACTAAAATTTCTCGTAAATTAGAAAATGTGTTTAAGACTGATCGTTTAGTTATTGGTTAATTGTTCTTCCACTTATGCTCCAAATATTATTATACTTGGAATAATTTTATTGTATTGGGCTTTTATTTGAGGAGTAAAGTAGCTGAGTGAGTAAGGCTCTATATAAGTATTTCCTGGGTCGAGTCTGGCTGTGGATGGCAATTTAATTTAGATTATCAGCCCTCCAGAGGCTCACTCAACCTCCGTACACATAAAGCATAGGTATTCCTCGTAATTTTATTCAAATAAATTTGTATTCCATATTTTCGTTCACTTTTTTTAGCCTCTATATACATAAATATGTATGCTTATGTTTATGTGTGTTTAATATATAATTCGCAGAATATCTTATTCGTAGAAGCGTTTATGGTTTAGGGTATGTTGAATCCAAATAAGTGGGGTCACTTTGTCAAGGCTTGCCACTATCAATCTAGGAGAGGATGGAGTTGCGCTGTAGGAAACTGGCCGTAAAATCAATCCATCATAGAGCCCCAGGTCTCAGGACCCCTCCCCCTCCCTCCCATCTCTCGACAATAAATAGTTAGCCAGGAGCTTGCATTTTAGGATTCTATCATATATTTTCTCATTTTCATTCAATGAGTAAGATTCAACAACAAGTAATAAATGAAATATATTTGGTCATGATGAGTATATATTTATATAGTTATATGGGATATTTGTTTTATCTTATTTCTTTTTTATTCCGTTTTTCTTTTGTTCAATATTATTATAAATTTTACTTTTAACGACTACATTGTTTTTACACTTATTGAGATCATAATTCTGAATAGTTGTAGATTTGTCAGGAATTTAAGTTGGGGAATTCATCAGTACAGGTACTTTTGCAAGTGTGTCTTTGTCAGTCTAAGGTTTTGCGTCATTCTGTAGAGATGCTAAGCGACGAAATGACCATTAATTTTTTATCAATTTTTTTTTTCTGAAAGAAGGACTTTAAACGGCAAAGATTCTTAAGAATAGGCAATAATATTTTTGATATAAATGACTATTAAAAAAAAAGCACGATTTGGCATTCTAAGCAGATATATTCGATCTAGCACTTAAATGAGAGTAAGTAGCCGTAATGATGAAAATATTGTGATTACCGCTATTTTGTCAAAAAATGGAGGACAATTTTTCTTCCTTCATACAATGAAAAGTAAATTCAGAAATAGCCGCATTACTAAACTCAAAGTGTGATCGAATGTTTTTGAATTTTTAATCTGCTGAGGTAATTGAACTTTCATTAGGAACTCTCTGAAGATGGTCCAATTCAAAAGGTCTGAGCGACCTGAGTGAAAGTTTTGTAGAAATTTAAGTAACCATCTCAAGCTTTTTTTGTAAATCTTCATTGCTCCTTTTATGTGCCCATTCACTTTCAAATATGTTGTTCCATCAATATTGAGACATTTAATTTGCTGTTAAACATTCAATATATTATAATTAATATGTTGCCAGAAGATAGGAGCGCATAGCCTGATGAATTTTTTCTTATAACATTTTTTCCGATCCATTTGATTGGAATCTATAAAGAGAAAGATGAAGGGCACGATGTATTAATATTCGACAAAGGTTAAGACATAAAGTTGGGATTAGGAGATGCAGGATCGTAAACTGGGACGCCGACTAAATTACAATCCTTTATAAAGAAAATACTTGTACTATCGGAGCAACTTTACACCTTTCTTTATTTTCCGATTTACTTTGATACTTGAGCCGGGTCACTTTTATAGGCTATGTTCCACTAAGGCTAGCCTGTATTGTCTTTAAATTCCCTCGCGTTGGGCCCCTTCATAACCCTGAACCCATTGTAAAACAATTTCTATGTTAACAATTAGTAATGTTATTTTCTATTTTTTAAGTGGAAAGCTCCTGAGAGGTTATTTATATAGACTGACGATATCGATTTAATTTTAAATTTAATATTACATAAATAACTTCTCACACAAAGTAGGTTAGTATTTGCGTGCTTAATCCCAAACGATGCTTTGTAAAAAGAAATAATTGTATATTTCTGTCGCATTACTAAATATTTCTCATTACATCTTGATTAGATATATTTAATCCCCCTATGTGTATCAGTTTAACCTGTAGTGAAGCAGGAGGGTCTGGGGAAGAAGACAAAAGTTGTAATTAAAATGTGCACCCCTTCTTGGGAACTTGAACCAAACTCGCTTTCTCCAGGATGGATGCTAAGTTAGCCCTCCAGAAAATCCCTGTGCTTCTCTTTCAACTCTGTCAATCTATAAAAAAACCCAGTGGAGGTTGAGTGAGGATATTATTGTCGTGAACGGTCAGAGCTTGATCCAGGGGTGGATTTTAATTTAAAATTAGTTGGAACCTTAGAGTGCTTATCTCGTAAATGTTGTAATAGTCGGAATCGACGAGTAGTTTTCTGTCTTTTCAGTCTTGTATGAGGATTCGAAGTCAGACGTTTGTCCAGATTTAGTCCTAGGTAACGCATCGATTCGACAGGAGTAAGTAGAGGGGCGGTTCTCAAAATAAAAAATGTATAAGACTTACTATTTGATTTAACTTCCTAATTCTGCTAAATGCAGGAATCTTATTGTTTTGCGTGGAATCCTAACCACGGCCGAAGACATCTATGTTTATAAAACTATTCAGGAAATTGTCTGTTTCTGAGTAGAAACGACGGTTCTTATTAAACAAATTATTCTTAATTGTTTTTCTTTATCGCAACCAAGACCATCTTCCTTGTACGGTGAATATTCATTCAGATATAGTACCGAACATTAGAATAAATTTTACGATTGTAAGAAAAGTGTACTACGTAGTTTAAAACAGGGTGTAATTACTGTGACATTTGCTTTGAATAAAAATATGGAGAATATAATGTAATTTTTTTCGGTTTCGAGCACAACAGACCTTGTTGATCTTTGGCCGGCCGAAGCCTTCTCCACACCATTTTTTTGTATGACCCCCTTTCTGGTCATATCTGAGATAAGGGAGGGATTATCTACAGGTAACCAAGCTATTCTAACCAAAGTGGGTTTTTCATTTTGTGGAACCGCTACTCAATGAAAAAAGTCAACGCCCTAGACCGGATTCGAATCGGCATCGCTAAAGTTCCCAGCTGGCAAAAACCTACACTTCAACCACCTGAACTACGGACGGCCTTTCTCCACGCCTGCCTGTCTTGGGCTACTGCCTTCCAGTTTGCTGCATGCAGCTCTTTCGCATCTTTGTTGATTCTATCTATGCATTGAATTTTGGCCTCCCACGTGGTCTCTTACCTACTGCATCGGCATTCATTTTGTGAATTTACAACATAAATTATGTTTTTCCAACTTTTGAGTACCATTTCTGGATGGTCCCAATGATCTTAATAATTTTCTGAAAATATGATTATATCATCCATATAAACAAGGACATTAAGCAAATCTGAAAAAATCGTATTCATGGCTCTTTGGAAAGTAGCCGGAGTATTTGACAATCCAAAAGGCATGCCACAAGTCCGTGGTGGCCTTGCTCGGTGGACAACGCGGTTTTTGGCATTGAACTTTGTTCTATATAATTTGATGGAACCCTCAGCAGAGGTCTATCTATTGCTCTAAAGATGGTAGCCTTGCCTAAAAGGTCCTCTATTTTCGGTAATGAATATTTATCTGGAGTTGTTTCCCTATTAATTATGCGATAATCTATTTCTTACTAATCTTATTGTTTTCTTTCTTGAAGCATCTACCTTTTTCGGAATTATCCACACGGAAGTATTGTAAGGGGGATTACTTGGTTTAATAATTTTTGCATCTTACATTTTTCGTACTTTTTCTTTGAAGTTTTCTCTAAATTAATATATAGCTTTTTTGAATATAAGGAATCGTATGTTTTTGTTCTAATAAGTCAGTATCCTTTTCTAATAGCGGGTTAACAATTTTTATTTCTTCTTTTGTAAGTAGTATATTGAAAAATAATTTTTTTTTTAATTTTGACAATGGTTCACAAAATCGTTGTGGCATCTTACGGTCAGAAAAAAAAAATAATAGTCGCTTTGTTTTTATTATTTTCAATTCCCTCTTAGCTCGTTCTTTTTCAATATTCCTACGTAGGGAATCCAGCTGTATGTTCCGTTCACTTCAATTCAACAAGCCACGTGAAAGTATTGACAAAGTCTCAAAATTTCGTCGTAAAAAAGTATTTGCTGATCAAAGATCCTCAAGTGGTAAAAATATAGTAGGGATGTGGGGTTAGTCACAAGATGGCACTGAATTTGTGAACCATTGTTTAAGTGCTCTTCAACTTTTGAACTTTTAGGATCCACTTACCACAGTTTACCTTTTAGGTATGGAATTTTTAACCATTATTATTTTTAAAAATACCCTTACACCCCGAATTGAGATTGGAAAATTAATAACAATAGTGGAGATTTGAAGGGAAAAAATTGGTGAGAAGTGGAACTTATTCCTATAATGATGAGCTTTGATTTTTTTTGTTCATTCTTGATATTTTTATAACATATATCAGACATATAAGAATCTAAGAGTGCAAAATGAGTTTTTTTATTTTGCCCTCTATCTGGAATTTTCTTTTTCAATAATCATTAAAACATGTTATTTGTATCACCGTGTTAAATGTTTAAATGTGAAATTACAAGATGTCATAAAATAAAATAATACAATGAATTTAAAAGTATACAAACAACAATAATTAACAGAATATATAAAATAATGATAAAACAAATAAAATAAAACCACTTGTCATATCATAAAACATAAGATGACTTCTGATAGTAAATAAAAATAAAAAAAAATGATAAAAAATCAAATACAATTAAACTAAAAAATAATAAATGAAAAGATATAATTTCTGCTAGTGTACATATTTACAATTATAAACGAAAATATTAGACATAAAATACAGAAAATATATAAAGATTTTTGAAACTTTCAATTGTTATTCTTCTGGGATTGGGTGGACAGAAGGTAATCGAAGATACGGGATTTGAAGATTGGAAGAGTATTAGAACTTCGAATAAAGGAGGGAATAGAATTCCATAGGGATGAGGAACGGATGAGGAAAGATCTACTATCAAAGGCTGCGGTTCGATGGGCAGTTACATTTAAGTCTGAAGACCGTGAGCGGGTATTGCGGGAATGCACTAAGGACTTAAATTGAAGGACATCTGAAATGTACTATGGACAGCGGGGTTGGATAACTTGATAAAGAAAGAAAGCAAGGAAATATTTACGACGGAAGGAGGGGTAAAGCCACTTTAACTTTATAAAATCGGGTGACAGAGCAATCATTTGACCGTTTTAATTTTGCTTCGAGATCCCCAGAGACACCCCCGTAAACCACACAGCAATAGTCAAAGTGGTGGAATATTAAGGAAGTGACATAGAGCCTGTGGGTTTCAAAAGGAAGTAGGTGACGAAGGTAATTTAAACACTTCAGGGTGGAAAAGGTACGACGGCAAATATCTGAGACGTGGTTTTTCCAGGAGAGAGTTTGGTCTATAGTGACACCAAGGTTTTTAACGTATGGGTGGAATTGTATTGGATTGTTGTTTAGGAATAAGTATAAGAGGAATTGTTTTCAGGAGGTGATTGGATCCTATTACGATTGCCTTAGTATTCTCTGCATTCAACTGAAACTTGTTTTCTTGTGTCCACTGCCTAATTCTATTCAAATCTTATTGAATCTTCTCCGTAGAAACTAATAGGTCAGAAGGTGGGAAGGAAAGGTAAATTTGGAAATCATCTGCGTACCAATGGTATTGATAATGTTTGATAAAGATGTAGGTCATTGATGTAGATAGCGAAAAGGGTAGGGGATAGCGATGAACCCTGAAGGACACCACAGGCGAGGGGCGAGTCATTAATGTAGGTTTATCAGGAACCACTACGTACGGAGAACGATCGGATAGGAAGGATTGAAACCAGCGCAAAGCACTGTTAGATAGAGGAAGATTTCATAGTTTGGTAAAAAGGATGTTGTGGTCAACCGTATCAAATGCTTTGGAGAAATCTAGGAGGATGAGGATAGTTAAGTTTTGGTGTTCCTTGGCAATTTGGAGGTCGTGGGTTATTTTAAGGAGGGCAGATAGTGTTGAATAGCCAGATCGAAAGCCGGATTGCAGGGGATTGATGAGGGGACGTTCTTCTTGGAAGTTTGAGAGTTGGTTTTGAACAAGGCGTTCTAGCGGTTTTGAGAGGAGAGAAATAGGGCGGAAGTCATCAGGTGAAGAAGGATTTGGGATTTTATTTAATGGTCGAACTAAAGTAGTTTTCTAATCAGAAGGAAATGTGGCATTTTGCAAGGAAATAAAAAAAAAGGAATAATTTCCGGTGCATGATCGTTGGTATGGGATCTTAGAATGGTGGATAGTTCTTCGTAAGATATGGGGAAAAAAAGAATTTTTCTGGATTGAAGGTGTTGTTTATAATGTCAGGAAAGATTGATGGATCAGTAGCATGGCATATGAAATGGTTGTTGAGATCGTCAGGTGTTATTGAAAGAGAGCAGAGGTTATTGGATTCTGGTAGGGATAAATTTCGGAGTATTTTCCACTTGGATTTGGGATCAGGAGCATTGGAGAGTGCGTTATGAATGTGAAGGAATTTAGCACGTTGAACTGCTCATTGGATTGCATTGCGGAGTAGTTTAAAATGTGTATAATCTGCAGACAGGCGGGTCCGAAAAAATTTGATTCCGGAGTAAGTCAAGGTGCAGTTGGAGGGTGTAAGGTTCGAGTTTTGAGAGGACCATGGATGTCTAATACAGATTCCTGATGTGAAGTGAGGGTAGAGACCATAGGGCCGATACAATTATAAGAGTGTATAATGTCCCACTGGACGGAATCAAGGTCAGGTTGAAGGGATTAATAGGAAAGGATGTTCAGATTACGGTATGATATGATTTTAGGAGTAAAACATTTGACTGGTAGGTCGTATGATATTTGGATGAGATCTTGAGATAAGAGGAATGGGGTGCTGGGAAGAAGAAAGGATTTTTAGAGGAGAGTCACATCTAAAAAGGTTTAACCAGGTGTCCGAGGATTGTGTGTGTTGAGCAGGAGAATAAGGAACGAGATAAAGATTGAGGGAAAATATTCCGTCAATAAGAAAGGATTTATTTATCACTGGATTGAGAGAGCATGCTAATGTTAAAATCACCAGTGATGATAACATTGGAATAAGTGGAAACGAATTGGACAAGAGAGGATTCAAAGGTGTGATCGAGTGGAACTCAGGGAGGTCGATAAACGATAGAAATAACAGGGGAGAGGATAAGCTTAAAATTTCAACGAATATGTATTCTACATGAGGAGTGATAGGAGAAGGGGAGCGAAGTAGGATTTTGACCTCGAGACTAACATGAACGTACAACCCAACACCTCCTCCAGTGCGATCAGATCAGTCGTGGCCAAAGAAAGTGTAATTGGGAATAGATACTTGAGAGGAAGGAATAAAGGGTTTAAGCCAGGTTTTGGATACTGCAATTATGTGGTAAAAATTATCCAAGAAGTACTGTTTAAATTCATCGAAGAGGGCAATAAGGAAATGTGCATTAACCTGACAGGAACTGAGGACATTAGTCATAACTGTGGGGTGGTAGATGGAAAAGTAAGA
Source organism: Halyomorpha halys (assembly GCF_000696795.3). Lineage (NCBI taxonomy): Eukaryota > Metazoa > Arthropoda > Insecta > Hemiptera > Pentatomidae > Halyomorpha > Halyomorpha halys. The sequence goes on along the minus strand of NW_027107138.1, from coordinate 874,622 downwards.
AAAAAGGAAAAAGGTTGAAGGATAGAGAATAGCAACATTTTATTTACTGTTACGATTATATAGAATGTAACAAAAATAAGAAATTGAAGGGAATCTGTTGCTCGAGTTATCGAAATTGGAAAAAAATAGTCAATAAAGATTAAGTTATAAAAAAATTAAAAAGAGAGGAGATATAAATAGAGAAAATTCTATAAGCGCCATTATTGAAATGTTGGAAAAAATGAAAATAAAATATCTTCTATATAAAAAAATAAAATGAAAACAATATTGTGGTGACTTGGATACCGAATTCAACTGAAGCTGGTCTTGCTTATGGTGACTGCTGGGTAGCCATCGGAGTGCCTGCACCTGACCCTGCCTCCGTTGAACCAGACGTACTTGATTTTTGCGACTTTCTGCTTCTGCCTAGCTAACCAGTAGAGGTTCTCGTTGACAGGCGTCATTGCTTCGCTCACAAAACGCGGTGTGCGTCGTTTTAATCCTAACCTAAGTGGTGAGTGGAGAAATCCCTCTTAGCTCTTCTTTGCCGCACCAGCTCATCTCTTAGTGTTTGACGGACGAATCTCACAATGCCTCCTTCCTGTTTAGACTTGAGCCGTACCGCGTGGTCCAGATCGTCCGGACACAGTTTCGAGAAATTAGCAGAAATAACACAGGTTAGAGACAATAGCAATAAAATAGTGAATATTGAAGATATTGGTTGCTCAGTACAGGTGGACTGGAGTGGGGATTTGTTTGGTCGAGCGCTTTATCCGTAAGTGGCTCCGTAAACAAACTAACTGCTACCGTGTTATTATTATTATTTACCTCTTCTAGTCCTTTAAACTTCATTCATTTTTTTTTAATTATCAAGATGGCAATGCTCTGAAGCTTAGCCTTCATTTCTTTAACCTCTTCGATTAGGCCCTTTAAGAGATGAATCATTGGGCTGGGTTCATTGCCTTTTAAGGTGCTGGACCCAAATTCACATTCCGCACAAGTTCATTTTTTAATTATATCTGAGTCTGAGCTTTCAACTTTGATGCATTTAATATGGTATATATTTTGACAATTGGTACATGAAATTTTCGATTTATCTTCTCTCGAAATTGATTTATTGCAGCTTTTACAAATCACCATCAAAAAGACAAAACAAAAACCTCAAAGTTAAATTATCGGACCTAGAGGGTAGACTTAATCAGGCGGAGCAAAATAACCTAAAAAACACTTTAGGGATTAGAGGCATCCCGGAGAAGCAGGGAGAGACCGTGATCGGAACGATTCTCAGTACTGTCTAAACAGGAAGGAGGCCCGGGCCCTGTCATTGTGATATTCGTCCGTCAAACACTAAGAGATGAGCTGGTGCGGCAAAGAAGAGCAAAGAGGGATTTCTCCACTCACCACTGTTCACGGCACGAGCAATACTCTAAGACTGGATGTACCGTAACTAAGACTACTGTAAGACAGAAACAGGCATTTTCTGTCTTACAGTAGTCTTAGTTTAATCATGATGTGCATCACAAAAAAGTAGGAATTAAAAATATATAATAGAAATCTTGTGTAGATAAAAATCATGATCATTTTATGTTGATCAATCAATATATTTTTTTTTTTTTGTAGGATATATATAACTAATAGAATTTTAGTTTTACTGAAAACACTAAATATGTGGATAAGATTTGTAAAATAACACTGTGGTAATTTTTATATATTTAAAAAAAAAATTATAATTTAACATAAAATATCAAATATATAAAAAATGATATATGATATATATGTATTTTTTTTTTTTTTTTACGAGGGTTAGTGGAAATCTTCAAAAGACACGGATAGGCCCGTACCTATCCGTGTGTGGGATTCTTACCCACTAAAACCACCGCCCTACACCTGTTCATTCCTCTCCACGGGACCGCCGCTAGGCATTACTTCATGGGGGTGATTGGCTGAGTGCCGCCTCATTGTTTTAGGCTATCTTCTGGTTCGCCTATCTCTCTCCTCATCTCTTAACTTCTGCAGCAAATCGTTGGCCTACCATCCAATAATCTTGGTTAAGCAGCATAATATTGACAATATTATCTGCTGTCGGGTCTGAGCCGCAAACGCGTCGGAAATCTCTTCTTTCTTCATGAAAGCGGTGACAGAAGAAGAAAACGTGTTCTGCACTCTCTTCCGTTCCTGGGCATAATGGACATTCTCCAGTCTCATCGAGCTTAAGCCTATACTGGTAGGCTCGGAAGCAACCATCCCCTGTGATAAACTGGGTGATATAATAATCTACCTCCCCGTGGTTTCCTATTCACCCAGGCCTCGATGTTGGGCACAAGCCTGTGCGTCAATCTTCCACTGAATGCCATATTCCAGCGACGTTGCCATTTTCTTATAGTCTCCTTTCTTAATGGGTCTCGTGGAATATAGTCATCACTATTATAAGAGCGGCTCCTCTCATCTGCGATCAGCTCAATCGGTGGCATCCTGGCCACCAACGCAAGCAGCTTCGTATGAGACTGTACGAAACGCGCTGATCACTCTTAGCGCACACCAACGATACACCGACACCATCGGTCTTCTGTAGGCCTCAGTACCCAATGCATCCTTCCATATCGCAGCTGCGTAGAGCAGAATGGATGGGACCACATAGGATATCAACAACCTACGGCTGTTCCTGGATCCGCCTATGTTGGGCATTAAACGTGACAGTGCGGTGGTTACTTTAGCCGCTTTATCACTCATCCGCTGGATATGCTCTCCTGAGCCGGAGTCTATCATCGATTCTTACCCCGAGGTAAGTCAAAGAAGGCTTGGACTGGATCTCTTGCCTACCAACTCTCAAGGTTATGGCTTTCCTCACTTTCCTGCTACTGACGAGAAGGGCCTCTGTCTTACTGTCTGCTAGTTGCAGCCCTACAGATTCTAGCCAATCTCGAACCGAAGCGATACAATGGTTGGCCTTTAGAATGAGCTCTTCTTTATACTTTACTTCGACTACCACCGCGATATCATCAGCAAAGCCAACTATGTCGGAACCCTCTGGTAAACTAAGCCTAAGGACTCCGTCGTACATCGCATTCCACAACAGAGGTCCCAGCACCGAGCCCTGGGGTACACCGCCAGTCACCTTTAACCTTCTCGAGCCGTCCACTGTCGAACATATCGAGGTCCTATCTTTGAAGTAGTCGTGAATGATACTCCTGAGGTATTCAGGGTCGTGCATTACCAGTAGGGCATCCAGGATGCAGCTCCATCTTGCTATGTTAAAGGCATTCCTTACATCCATCGTGACAATAGCACAATAGCATTTTCCGCCTCTTCTCCATCTCTTCCCTGCTATAGCATTCCTGGCCTTTTCCACCACCAACGTGATAGCATCTACTGTGGATCTCGCTTTCCGGAAGCCAAATTGATTCCTGGAGAGGCCTGCCATTCCTTCTGTGAACTCTTGTAGCCTATTTGCTATTACCTTCTCCAGAGCCTTCCCTGCTGTATTCAACTGGCAAATCGGTCGATAGGTTGAAGGTTCTGATGGGCTTCCTTTGCTCTTTGGGATCAGAACCAGGCGTTGCCTTTTCCATGGTGAGGGAAAGGACCCCTCACGCAAGCAGGAACTAAAGACATCCGGAAAGAGATCTGATCTGGTTTCCATTGCCTCCTTCAGTGCTACATTCGGAATACCGTCCAGGCCAGGGGCCTTTCCCATCTGAAGGCAGATGTCACTGAGCTCTTCTGTCGTTACCGCTGGCACATCAAATGGGGGCAACGACTCTGTCTGCCTTAATTCCTCTTGTTCAGGAAACAGAGTAGTAATGATCCTATGCACTGTCACCGGGCACATGGGTGAGTTCATAGCGCTGGTTTTCAGTTTCTTCATCACTGTGCGGTAAAGTCTTAAGGACCGGGGAAGGTTCCCCACGGGTCCTTATCCACTTCATCACAAAAGCTCTTTCCAGCAACGTCGCTTACTCGATTTGATAGCTCGCCGGAGTTCTCGCCTCTGATCCTTGTATTCCTCCTGGAATTGCTGAAATTTGTATATGTGTGTGTGTTGTATATATATATATAACTGCACGATAAGTGTTCCTAGGTGAAATAATAGCAAATATGTGGATCTCATTCTGTGATCGGGATACCTTAAACGGTGATATGCAATAATAAAGTTTTATGTTATTACATAAACGTTTTTAAACTTTAATCAACATACTCGGATGATTTGGTCTGCTTTACGTTCGAAGCAAACATATGCTTCTTTACAAGAATAGAATTTATTTGGATTAATGTAGGGCCCTCTCCCGGTTCGCAAAGTTTTTTGAATATAAAATTACTTTTAAATCTTTTTAGTTGTCTTTAACTTTAGTTCTTTTCAAAATAAACCAAAATTTACAATATCTTACTTTCTTATCAGTAATCTCGGAATATTTTTTATTAAAATACATGACATTAAATCTTCAAATTTCTAACTTCAAGTGAGATATTACTAAATTATTTTTTTTTATTTTGTTGGGAGATAAAATATAAATTATGCTAATTATATAGTCAACAAATGATCTCCCAATTACATAAGTCAGTGTAGTCCCTCAGTATTTCTGACTTCCTTTCTTTTTTTTCATATTGGCCTTATTTTAGTTTTTTAAGGATGCGTTTTCTGAAAATTCTCCTTTTTCTAAATAATAAAATTTATTTGGAATATTTCAAGGTCAACGTTGTTGTTTAAAATTAAATTTTACGGGCCAACTGATGTTGAAATATAAACGTATCTAGATATTTTTCTGCATTGGGAAACGAAATTAGAGGGTAGAATAGTAACAATTGTATACTAGACCATGCACTAATTTAGAATTTAGAACCTGACCTTGAGACTCATGTGTCATGGCCGCAGGTACAGTTCGATATACACTTCGCTCTGTGTTTGTTACTTTGTCATAGTGTTTAAATCTCAAATCCTATTCTCAAACTTCATGAAACGTGAGTTTATAAACAACTAAACATTTTTATACTTTCAAGTAGTGGAAGTGTACAACTATTAACTAAAATTAGCCAATTATAATAGACAATCGTTTACCAGTGAAAGCGCTAGTAGTCGGTAATTCCCCCTAGGGGATCTTATCTTAATACTATAATTCAGGGTCAAGCTCCTGTGTACTCCGATACTATCTTCGTTCGGTCGTCCGTTCGAATCCAAAGACTATAGAATTTTTTTTTCCTCTACTATTTATTTTATTTTTTCTCTGCAACAAGGACTTTTAATTTCAGAAAAGTTTTATTTAATATTTTTATATAATTTGGTGTACAGCTTATTTTTTTAGAATAATTTGTTTACACTTGTAATATACACTTTTTTTTCTTCATATAATGGATTCGGACAAGAATATAACATGTGAAGACTCCGGAGAAGAGGAAAAGACCCCGTTTTCGGAAATAAGCGAAACGGATTCCCAATATTTAAAGAGGCATACTCGTCCAAAACGCTAAAGAAACACTGCCCCCGGGTCAGCGGGCAATTCACCTAATAAAAAGAAGAATAAAGCGGCTAAATCCAAAAAGCCAGTTGAACCAGCTAAAATTCGCACTGCAGTCACAAAACCAGAAAAAACCACACCTATCCCATCTACCAGCAATAATTCTACTATTGTCAAAAATTTAACTAGTAACATTCCAGAGTCTCAAGGATTTTCAGATCCAGAGCCACCTCCTATTTTCGTGACCAAAATAGAAAATTTTATATCGTTCGGTCAAGAGATTGCCTACTTGATCGGACAGCCAAATTTTAGATGCTTCTCACACGTCAAAGACATAAAAATAAATACCACCAACAAAGATAATTATAAAAAACTAGTCATTTGTTCAAGAAAAATTATGACTTCCATTGCTATCAATTGAAGCAAGAAAAGGCATACCAAGTGGTTCTAAGAGGCCTCCATTCAACCACTCCCACCGATAATATCAAAACAGGGCTGGAAGAAATCGGCCACACCGTGAGAAATATATCGGACGTTTTACACCCCACTGAAAAGTACCCATTACCACTATCATTTGTTGATTTAGAGCCTGCCCGAAATATTTCAGATTGGTGTATTCAACAGTCAAATTTGAACAGCAAAAACAAAAAGCGATTATTGTACAGTGCACAAGGTGCCAAAACTTAGGGCATACAAAGACTTATTGTCATCATCAGGCCAGGAGTGAGAAATGTGCTGGCCCTCATGCCACTAATACCTGCCAGAAACCATGGGAAGAACCGGCAAAATGTGCGCTATGTGGAAAAGACCACCCAGCAAGCTACAGAGGCTGTGAGGTTTATAAAAATATACACAAGCAGAAATCTCATTGGATGACAGTAAAAGCCCTAGATCGATCCAGCATCCTACCGCCTGAAACCCAAAATTTGGAAATTTTCCCAAACTTAAAAAAACATCAGCTCAGGACATCGAAACCCAGCATTCTACCGCAAAAACCTTGGATCAATCTCGTCAAAACTCAAGCCAGACATACTCCGAGATCATCAACATTCTCGACGTTAGGCGCCTCAGATTTCTCAGCCCAAGCCCCTGACCTCTCATCCTAAGCCTCAACCTCCACGTCATCATAATCCTCCCCATCACCTACCCTTACGGGTAAAACTGCCGCCACCACATCCACTCCCAGATCAATCTCATCCAACTGTACCGATGAACTTCTCCTCCCAACTACCATTAAAAACTGACACAACAACTCATACCCCAGCACCTCATATATCATAAAGAGCCCGGTCCCCAATCAGCACTCCTAGTCATACAAACTATTCATTACAAGCTCCTGATACATATCCTCTTTACCAAAATCCAATGGACATAACCTCTATTCTTACATCCTTCCTGAAAGATCTTCAAGAGACCATCAAACCCCTGATCAACCTTCTCACACGAATCCTATCTGAAATTCCGTTTAATTTCCCACGATGAGTACAAAGCCCCTAGCTGTCTTGTTATGGAATGCCAATGGTCTACAAAACCACCGTGACGAACTTGACTTATTTCTACACGATAAACACATTGACATTGCCCTACTGACTGAAATTCATTTCAACGGACACACTTTTACATACTTGACTACATCACTTATAGCACACTGAGACCACCCAGATAACACTTCCCATGCTGGTTCTTGCATCCTTATCGACAAATCCTTATCCCATTCCTTTATTCCTTCCAATCCAACTGATGCAATCCAATCGACCTCGGTAATAATTTCGACTCGCCCTTTCCATGTTAAATTTTCAGCTGTATACTGTCCTCCTGGTAATAAACTTTCTTAAAACTTCTTGATTCCTTATTCCGAACCTTCGGACCGAGCTTCATTGCTGGAGGAGACTACAATGCTAAACAACCAACAACCGTGGTAATATCTTATCCCGAGTTTCCACTTCCAATACATATGCTATCCTCTCGCCCAAAAATCCTACTTATTGGCCTACATCTCTAAAAAAAACGCCCAGATATCCTTTACATATTTATCACCTCCCAGATCTCTCAAACCATTGTTGAATCCCTGGATGACCTTTCATCAGATCATAGTCCAATTCTACTTTTTTTTAAATTTAAGCTTCGTGCCTAAGCCCTCCACTCCTTCATTGATTACAGGATGAGTTGACTGGGACGGATTTGGATACCACTTGGAACAAAAACTAGACTTGAACATTCAACTAAAGATAAAACAAGACATCGTCAAAGCTATAGAATAACTCACAGAATCAGTAAGAACAAGTATAAATGACAACACTTATAGAACTAGTAAAATGAATAATAATAAACAAACTAACCTGCCACAGTATATTCGTATCTTAATAAGGGAAAAACGAAGAGCAAGGTCGAAGTGGCATAGGACCAGATATCCAACTGATAAAACGTATTACACCAAATTCAATAACAAACTTAAAGCAGAAATTAGAAAATTCAAAATTTACTTAACTTCACTGAAAATCTTAACACTGACAAATCATTATGGAGAACCACCAAACAGCTGCTGAAATTCAAAGATTTTAACTATCCTCTTCTCACCGAATCCCAAACCTGGACCAGAACTGACGAAAAAAAATCGAAAACCTTTGGACACCTTTTTAAAACCTTTATTCTGCAACCCGATATCCTTAACCTAATTCACCTTGAATGTATTGAAGCAGAACTCAATATTCCACTCCAAATGACCCTACCGCCTAAAGCATTTCATCCTTCTGAAATATCCAGCATCATTCAACGATTACCTACCCGCGATTCTCCTGGATACGACCTAATAACATCCCACATCCTTAAACTTCTTCCTCGAAAAGCCATCCTATTCCTCACCTACATATATAACGCCGTTCTCCGTTCCACATATTTACCTGATCCATGGAAACTATAATCAAAATGATCCCCAAAGCCCAAAAGTCGCCAGAACACCCATCCTCTTACCGTCCTAAAACTTATTTTGAAACACCTATAACTCATCCTAGATTCCAATCATATAATCCCAGATCACCAGTTTGGATTCCGGATATCCCACTCGACTATCCAGCAATGTAATCGTGTGGTGGACGTTGTCTCGTCTTCTTAGGAGCGCGGAATGTACTGGGCGGGAGTCTTTTTCGATATAGAGCAGGCTTTTGATCGAGTCAGGCACCCGGGACTGCTTTACAAACTCCGTAAAATCCTACCTCCTACATATTTTCTCATCATCCGTTCCTTTCTTACTAATAGATTATTCCAAGTAAGCCACAATGGTTCCTATTCATCCCTCTATTTTCAATCCGCTGGTGTTCCTCAAGGTAGTATCCTCGGTCCCATCCTCTACACCGTTTATACAGCTGATATCCCAACAACTCCTAACA